>NW_012120310.1:710566-968439 GCF_000951035.1 Colobus angolensis palliatus | reverse complement strand
ATACTCTTGTGATTTCCTATGCCTGTTTTTACTTTAATCTCTTAATCCCGTCATCTTCGTAAACTGAGGAGGACATATGTCGCCTCAGTACCCTGTGATGATTGTGTTAACTGCACAAATTGTTTGTAGAGCATGTGTGTTTGAACAATATGAAATCTGGGCACCTTGAAAAAAGAACAGGATAACCCACGTCAACTATTGGGGGCAGGTTCCAGCGATAGAAAATTATAAAGTCTCAATACTTTCATTCAGTCTTGATTAAAATTATAGTAGAAACCATATGCCATAATTTTCAAATGGTATTCTGTGGAAAAGCTTTGGCTTTAATAATCTGCTTATATCAAGAGTTTCTGAGAATGCAGAGACTTGGCTATTACCCTTTGTTTACAAAGATAAGGAAGAAGGTTAAAGAATATTTGCATTTCATTACCATATATATATGGTGTGTGTATATATATATACACATGTATATACAAGTATATATACACATATATACACATACACATATGTGTATATATACATACACACATATATGGTACATTCCCTATATATGTGTGTGTGTAAACATACACATATATATGGTGTGTGTATATATATATACCATATATATGGTAATGAAATGCAAATAAATACATGTATAGCATTTTGTCATGATAAAGTTGAGTTTCTTTCTGTTTACTAAAAAGACGAAGGACTTGGCTGTAACATTCATAGTTCTGCTTTAATAGTTTCTTTTCCTCATGAATTGTTGACTTATAACATTGAGGCTACATATGTTTGTTCCATGAAATCACAACTGTAAGAATGTTGTAGAGGACTATTGTTCGCTTGAAGCTGTAAAGTCTGTTTGTCTTAAGTGTTGAATTTGTTCATTAACTTTATGATGATTAATGAGATTACCATTTTATTTTTGTTATACTTAACTGAGGCATAAAATCTCTCAGTTAGAAATGCATTTCAAAGCTCTTCTCTTAGAAAAAAAAACATGCACACTAAAAAGAGAGAAAAAAATAAGAAATAAACTTTAAAATACAACACATATCTGTTCTACCACAGTGTATAGGATTTAATTTATGTATTTATATGCATGAATGTATAATCAATTCTACAATCTGCTATCTTCACTTAACAATAGATCACAGGCATACTTCCGTGAAAATAATATCCATTCTATCAATGTTAAATATCAATGTAGGATATTTTAAATATTCATATTTTGAGCATGTACCCCAAAATGTTAACAGTGGTTATATTTGAGAGTCAGAGTTTTTGTTTTCTTCCTTTTGCCCATTTATGTTTTCTAAAGTTTCTGCCATGAATATGTATTTATTTTGTTATGAGAAACTTTAAAAAGCAAAAGAAAACCTCTTACTAATGCTGTCACAACTAGATTAAATGCCATTTCTTCTATTCATTGGACTTTGCTTGGTCACTCCAGTCAAAGTAAACCTTAGTTTTCTTCAAACTCCTGTTTCTTTTAGTATTTTGTATAGTAGTTATATCTAATTCTTTTTTTTTCATGAAACTTTTCTCTTTTAGTTCATAAATTCCTTGGGGACAAGCACTATATCTTATTTTTCCTTATGGTATGCATGGCCTTTAGCATAGTACCAGCTACATGGTAGTACTTTGGAATGAATTTTCCACAAGAATGAATGAGTACAATCAGATCCTTACCCAGGTCACCTCCAATTTACATCAAGTGCTTGGTCAGCCCCTGTGACTCCCTGTGGCTTAGCTATCATTATAAAGCAAGCCATATCTGAAACAGCATAAATATTTCACTTGGAAATTAAAGCTTCAGCTCTTAAAAAGGTGATTTTCGAAACAGCCTTCTTGTAGTCATCTGAAAATGGAACTTAAATTGGGAAAGCATTTATTTTTCAATTCTCAATTGATTAAATTTTCCCTTTGCCAATTGCTGTCTTTAAACCCGCCTTGGCATCAGTGGGAAGAACTAGAACAGCATGGCTTGCCCTGGATATGTGTGTTAGACTCTCTCACCTCTTGGTTTTGATCTGAAAACCGATCTGCCTATCAATTTTTTTTTTAACACAAGTAAATCCTGGCAAGTCCACATGATATTATGAGAAATAAATTTTATGTTACTTTGTAACTTAGGTAGCGCTGCTAAGACTGTAAATGTCTCCCTCTCATATACATTTGTGCCTTCTCCATCGTTTTGCTTAGGGTGATGTTCAAGCCCTTTGGCCTTTTGTGCCTGGTGTGCAGTCCTCATCATGACTTGAATAATGCTCAGCCAGTTTGACTTACAGAATTTATGATGTCTGGAGACAATTCTTTTAAAACTTCTTTCATTGCCCTTATCTAAACATTTCATTAAATGGTAATTTGAAGTATTTCATTTGGTTCTTAGTTGAAATAAGAAAAATATTTTAGGAAGAGTTTTCAAAATACTTAGAAGGGACACTTAGTGATGTACAGATTTTTTTTTTTTTTCCAAATACTTAGGTTACTTTGGGTTTCTTGTTAGAAAGATAACAACCTCTCTAAAGCAAAAAGCTTATGTTGTATAATAAGACCTTTTAAAAACTATTTGTGTATTTTAGCTTTAGGCTTTTGTACAACCCTTGGGTGGGCATTTGAAGACACCAGAATAAACCTGCAGGGGGTTTGTGGATTAAGTAATAAGTGGTAAGCCTCCAACTGAGACTTTGTGTTTATCATTATCATCTCGGTACAGAAAATATTCAGACTGGTAATGATTCTGGGCTACCTGCTGTGGGGGATTTCAGCCTCAATGTAACATTTAATAAAACATTATCACTAGACGTCAGTGAAACTATATTGATAAGAACTGCCTTTAGCCGATGTCGGAAGAGTGAGCTATTGAGGTAGAGAATGCAAACTCTAGAAATAATGAAATAAGAACAGGATTCATAAAAGTAGAGATAAAATTTTACCCAAACTAATAAAATACATAGTAAATGAAAAAAGAAAAGAAGAAACACACAACAACCTATTGAAAACCCAGTACTTAAATAGATAAAGGGGAGTGCATAAATGAAAGTCACACATTGCAAGCAAAGCAAGAAATGAATGGGAGAAATATATTACTAGCATAGAGTATAACAAAATTCAATAAACAGGGGACTGAAATATTGCTCAGCAACATAATGGACAAGGTCCTTGATCTCATGAAGTTTAGAATGGCGTAAATTTTCACTGTGTCAAGTTTCTCACACTGGGGCTTCACTGACTCTGTACTGTACTGTTTTGCCAGCGTCATTCTTCTTTACATGTTGCATATTTTTAAATGCCCTTTATTTGGATTCACTACATGTTAAAAGGTCAGAGTAATTATTACACTGAGGTCTTTGCTCTTAGATTATGGTGAATCTGCCCCAGTTGCTGGTTAGCATATTTCAAAGTGCGGACCCTAATTCATAAATTCCATTGTGAAGAATCATACCTGTCTGAGAAACTGCTCTTCTGGGCTGGATATTTCAGCAGGAAGTTGTTTGGGGGTCTCGATTATTTGCTGGCATTGTTAGTAATCTTATACTAACAATTTAGTGCTTAATATTGTCTCAAAGAAAACCTTCCTTCTCCTAGTTCAATAGATCCTCACTTAATTAACCTTTAGTGCTTCAAGTAAGACACACATCTTTAAAATTTTTATGCTCTGCTAGCTATCCATTATTGGGGTTGTTTCTATCACTAACAACAGTCTAAAGTGCTTACTTAGAAAACGCATTAACTCTTATAGGTTATCCAAGATATCATTTGGAATATCATTGTTTCTAATGGACTAAATGTTGTGCTCTTAACCTTTAAGTCTAAATCTTTGCTGGAGACCCAACTGACTGTGACATCTCAACAATGAATAATTATTGAATGAATATATTTTTCTTTTAATTATAAGATTTATTATTAAATAAAGAGCCCAGGCTGCGTGTGGTGGCTCAAGCTTGTAGTCCTAGCCTTCCAGGAGGCTGAGACGGGTGGATCACTTGAAGTCAGGAGTTTGAAACCAGCCTGGACAACATGGTGAAACCCTGTCTCTACTAAATAAAAAATACACACACACACACACACACACACACACACACACACAAATAGCCAGGTGTGGTGGTGGGCGTCTGTAGTCCCAACTACTCGGGAGGCTGAAGCAGGAGAATTGCTTAAGCCTAAGATGTGGAGGTTGCTGTGAGTCGAGATTGCACCACTGCACTCCAGGCTGGACCACAGAGTGAGGCTCTGTTTCCAAAAATAAAATAAAATAAAATAGCCCAGAGGTTGGCCAATATCTGTTTGCATTTTGTAGGTAGTTTGAATTTCTTGGTCTTACACTTTATTAGAAAAGAAGCAAATACCTCCTCCTATTACTTTCAATTACTAATTCCAGTTTATAGTCTTAATGGGACAAAAAATAAACCTTCTTAGTACCAGTGTAAATAAGAGCAAGAATAATCAACTATTCTTCCCGGATGATGGATATTCAGTAACTTTAGTCTGCATTTGACCTTCTGTTAAGACAGATGTATTTCTCAAAGGGAGAAGATATTTCTTTCTCACTGGTGGCCTTTATGAAAATGTTGGGATTAATATTTTAAGTATCTCTTTTAAAATAATTTTTTAATGTAAGCCTGAACTGGTTCATAGGGCATATCTCAATCTCTGATGAGTTTCTTATATAAATTTTAAAGGCACATTTATATATTTTTTCCTGTTTACATAATGAATATATATTAACTGAGATGCCAGTATGTGTATCAGCCTTTTTCAGATGTTTTAAGGATGCAAAATGAGGTAGATGCAGACATTGGGGTGAAGGGACAAGATAAAATATTGTCATGGGATCCTTAGGTTGTCACTTCACCAACTGGAAACCTCTGTGGCCAGTGGTGTCTCTGCTTGGGTTTTGCTTGCACCCACTGGGCTTATTCTGTCCACTGGGCTCATTTTATCCACTCAGCCCAGAAGGCTGCACTAAGGTCGCGCTACCAGCCTGGATCCAGGCATGGAGTGGCAAGCGCTGTGTGAGCGAGAGAGTGCCGAGTCTGGCCACTGCACACAGCCAGGTACGCCAGCTGTGGTGGGGCAGGCAGTTGCAGGTGCCAGCTCTGTGTGAGGCTGTGGCTAGATCAGACATACTGCAAGCATCTTCCACTGTAGGCACCAGCAGCTGGACAGGAGGTACATGATGGCGCCTGAAAGCTCAGAGATGCCAGGAACTGCAGAGCCCCAAAGAGCAGGTTAAAGCATGTCCCAGCCCTGGGCTAGGGGACCCTGAGGTCTGGGTTCCGAGAGGAGCCATAGCTCTTCTTTCCTTCTTGTCACCTGCAATGTGGTGAGTAGGGGGGAGGGATGTGTTTCAGCCCTGTTTGTGTTACAGCTCTTTCAGTTCCACCATTTGGTAGGTCCTGAATTCTTCTTGTCCTACATTGAAGAAGACTAAGATTCATGAACAACTGGAGCATTACCGAGGCAGAGAGGAACTTCATTGTGCAACAGAACAACTCTCAGGAGAAGTGGGTAGCTGCTTGCACAGGCAGGTCATTCTGGCGAGTGTCCAGCTCTCAGCAGAGAGGAGACCCACAGTCTGGAGCTCCTTTCTGCAGGCAGGTCATCCCAGCAAGTACCTGAGGCTGGCTGAGGCTGGGGGTTTTTATATGTTCAGAATAAAGGAAGTGCATGCTGATTGGTCCATGGTCAGCCATAAGCAGGCCTGAAAAAAGCACCATCTGATTGGCCGAACCATCTGATTGGATCCACCATCTGATTGGATCAATGAAGTTTTCACTCCAGACCGCTGGAACCAGTAGTCTAGCACCAAGGCCTCAGGCTCTCACTGGCCTGAAGGTGGGGCTTCACTGGAGACCCACCCCTGCCTGCCTAGGAAGCTGTATGCCTCCTGCCGCTTTCGACACGTTGTCCACCACACTCAGGTTGTTTGCCCCAAGAGGTAAGGCTCCACTTGGAGCCACTCTCAGCCACCCGGCCTCCCTCCTGTGCTCAATGATGCCTAAAGTCAGGAGGCGGCTGAGTAGCGAGCGGGCTGCTGGTGTGTCAGCACCGCCATGAGCGTGTGCCCACCTGGTTGGATTGTGACAGTGCCTGGCTCCACGGCTGCTATGCTCTGCACTGGAGCAGGCATGGGTAAAGCAGAGCGGCCAGGGAGCAGGAGCAGGCATTTCTGAGCCTATGGGGACAGGGGGCTTCCCGGGCCCCTGAGAGCATAGGGATGCCCAGATCTGGAGCCGAGGCTAGGTGGCTCAACCTACACCTGGGAGCCTGGGGTTCCTGCCCTGCCAACTTGGTAGGAGGCAGGTCTTCCACCTGTTCCTGGCCCCCACCAGCACTGGGGAGCACACAGCCCTGGCCGCGCCTCTCCCGCTGCAACTGGCATCCCCGCAGTGGCTGCTCCAGACAGGCCGCTGCCACTATCAATATCAATACTGTAAGCTGAGTAAAATGGAAATTTAAGTAAAAATAGAAAGACATCGTATTAAATAGAAGATAACAGCAAAGGTAAAGATTTGTCCTGATGGGTAGACATCATTTTGAAAGATTCTAAAGCAGGAATAGGAAGGGTGCATGCCAGACAGAAAGTATAGTTTAAACAATGAACAAGTTGGGTGGATAAGTGAATAGATGATAGTTAGCTAAATAAAGCGTTAAAGACATTCTGATTAATGTAAATAATTTTATAATTTTAATAATCACCAGGTTCATAAAAAGATTTATAAGGTATTCTTACACAGCTAGCTCAGAGTCATAGAGTTATAATTTAAAATTATTTCTGAAAGACAAATGACTTTTTAAAAATTTTGGATTTCAATTTTTCTTTAACACTTTTTTTGTATCAAGTATTTTTCTCCTAGATAAAAAATATGGAAACAAAATATAATTCAATGTTGTTCTCTCTTTGATGTCTTTTTAAATGACAGTATTTTTCCTTCCTTCCCTCCTCCCTCCCTCTCTCCCTTCCTTCCTCCTCTTCTTATCTTTTATTAAGCACCTAATAGGTTTCAGGAACTGCATACATGTAGGAGAAGAAGCAAAGGAAGCTTTGCAATGACCTTTGGCTTTTTCCAAGCTTAGTAGAGAAAATAACAGCCACAAAAACCCAATACTTTCCTTTATTATTCTTTTGTTTATCTCAGCTAATCTTAGGCTTAACCCTTTCTGGTTTAGTTTTATGTCCTATTGTGTGATCCTCTTGTCCTAATGCAAAATATATTTTATAAAAATATGTTTAGTACAGTTTTTTTGAGGCCACTTTGTGTTTTCATTTTTATTTAATATATTTTGTTTTAATTAAGGTTATTTGTTATTGTGGACTTTAAGAAGAAAGATTATATTTATCTTTTTTACTGGATTAGTAATTTAATAATGACTATTTAAAATATGAAATAAAAGATATATTTTTCCTCACTTTCATACTGTCTACTTCAGAAACCAGTTTTGTTTTGCAAAATTTATTCAGAAATAAGCTAAGTTCAGCAGTTCCCACGTATTGTTTTATTCATCTTTTGAGAAATACAAATTTCAACCGAGTAGATAAAATTCTCTCTCTCTCTCTCTCTCTCTCTCCCCCCGCCTCCCTCCCCCCCCTTTTTCAGAATTAACCTTAGTCGTGGGTTGGCTTTCCCAGAAACATAGTCCAAGATACAGAATCTCATACCAAAGGTTTTATGTGTAGTACTCTCAGATATACTCTTACATAAAAGTGAGAAAGGTGGAACTGCCTCCCTCCATATTTTGATTGCAACTGAGGCTCAGATAATAATCTACAGGAAACTCTGGTGTTTAGGTGACCTTAAAAGTTATCATGAATTTAGGCGAAGGGGCCAGAATTTTGTGTCTCATCATCCAACAGTAATAGGCTACCAGCTGTCCCAGGGAAGGGCTCAAACTCTGGATGAGGAAGTTTCCTGGCTGCTAAGGGCAACTCGCAGCCAGGGCCCAGCTATGAGCCAGCAGGGGATCTTCTCAGAAGTGAGGAAATGAGTGCAAAGGCCCTGAAGAAGGAACATGGGTGGAGCACGACCATGTTTACTCCAGCCTTCAAGTAGATCTCCTAAGAGTTTAACTGACACACACAAAAATTAATATCTGAATTGAAACAAAAACTGGTTTTGGTGTTCCAATGGTTTTAGCATTTGCTGACTCATTAGACAAATCTTTCCTAAACGCGAAAAATTTATATGGACTTTCCAACTTGCCAAAATGTATTCCTTTAAATCTCAATGTTTCAGAAACATTTTTTCTTGCTTTTTAAAAATACATAGTGTCTTTTAACCACGAAGAATATTCTACATTTCCATTGCTACTAGTGTTGTTTTTGTATCTGCTACTTAACTATTTTCTTTTTCCGTATAAATGAGTATCAGTCAGTTTCTTCTTATAGAGGAAAACATGTGTTTAACAAGTAAAGATGAATGACTAGTTTATGTCACTATTAGTCAGTTAGCATGAAGGAGGAAGGGAGACCAGCTAAAGCCGTGGGCTGTAAGTCAGAAGATGAGCTTAGCTTCATTGCTTGTTAGTTGAAGTATTTGGTGGAGGATACTTAACAATTCAGGGTACCTTTCCCTAATTTTAAAGTGGGGAACTGTTTATCTTTTCTACTTTTTCATGTGGTCATTCTAATGTTCAAATGACATAATATATAATACTCTAAACTTTAAAAATTGCCATATACATGCTATGTGCTATTTAATTATTCAAGCTAAAGGATAAGGAACAAATATCAACAAAACTGCAAATTGGAAACCTTTTCCCTAGTGAATCTCATTGGCCACAGTTGGATCCCATGGCCATAGCCTAGTCATGTAAAAGGCTGGGAAGTGAGTTTCTAGCCCTTTGGGTGGAAGATGAGCCTTGCCAGGTGAAAGAAAGGGAAGAGGAGATAGGAGGCAGTGGCCACTGGGTAGGCAACCTGCAGGGTCTGCCTCATGGGGTAAGAGTAGGTGTCAGGGGGCATAGAATAGGCAACTGGTATCACACCTGCAAGAATGTTTCCCCTTAGGAGGTAGTGATCACTAGCTGGGAAAGGGCAGGGTGGAAAATGTGAGGGCAGCCTCCAGTGGAGGCCTGGAAGCTGAGCAAGCATGAGCAGGATGAGAATAGAAAAAGATATCTAATATGGCCAGTGCAGTGATGGGGTGTGGCCCCAATCCAAATCAGCTTCCTAGGACCTGTTGAGGAGTTTTGACATGAAGAGAAATGGAAATCCACTAGAAGGATTCAAGCAGGGGATGGGGGTAGGGGCCATAATTGAATTATGTTTCCTCTCCAGAGAGCAGTGTTTATCATTGTAATTTATCGATTTGTTTTTACAATTAGGAGAAAGGTGGGGAAAATAAGTGGTTATAACAGACCAGATTCAACAAATGATAGCCCGCAAGCCAAATCCAGCCCTCTGCCTGCCTTTGTATGGCCCCAAGATAAGAATAGTTTTTATACTTTTAAATTTGAAGAGAATCCAAAGAAGAGGAATATTTTGTGACGTTTCACAATTATATGACATTCAAATTGCAGTGTTCGTGAATAAAGTTTTGTTGGCACACAGCCATGCTCATTCATGTGAGTATCATCTATGACCACTTTCACCCTACAGGCAGAGCTGAATGGTTGCAGCGGGGCCCTTTTGGTCTGCAAAGCATCAAATATTTACTATCTGGCCTTTTACAGAAAATATTTGATATCAGTGGTGAATTTTCCAGGTATCACTAAGTTTCACAACCTAAGAACTCCCGGATAAAGGGTGGAAGCACTTACCCCTGTACTTACAAGATCTGCTTTTGGTGCTTTTAGGATGAATAGTACAGTTATTTATGTAGATACTGAGTGAGGTGAGTAAAATGTACTGTGTCTGTTCTTCCACTCTGGTGGGAGAGGTAGGCATCCAGCAAACTCTCTATACAGAACATATATATTTAAAAGTGTTGTAATAGAAGGAGAGGGGGCTGTGATTTAACATAATTTCCTTTCTAGTCAAAGGGAGAGCCTCTTTGAGGATGTCACATTTAAGTTAAATAATGGTCTATGAAAGGTCTAGGCAAAACTTTCAGACAGAGGGAAGAGCAAGTACAGGCAGGACTGGACTGGGCAGGGGGTGTGTACAAGGAGCTTAAAGAAGGTGCTATGGCTAAAGCGTGGTGAATGACTGAGACTAGGCAAAGGCTGGGCCAGGCAACAATTTGTAGATCAAATGTTAAAGATGTTGAGAATACAGTGGGAAGCCTTGGAAGAGTTTTGAAAGAGTAACATGACTGGATTTACTTTTCAAAAGAATGCTCTGATCTCCTTCTAAAGAGTAGACAGAGATGGCAATAGCTGGAGGGGGTTGTGGGGACACGGAGGACAGAAATGATGGAGTGTGTTCTGACTACTGAGGGGGAATATCTGGTAGAGAGAGGGAGGTTGAGAGCTCAGGAAATAGGCAACACCGAGTGGAGTGAACTCTAAGAGGAAAGGGCTTCCTAGACATTAGAGGTGAGATAGTTCATTTTTGCCACTAGAGGGAAGAAGGGGGAAGGATCTCAGAAGTACGTTTTAACTCTAAAGCCCATCCCCTTTTCTGAATTCAGTGCTACCTAGGAAACTTCCTTCAGCTATTTTTCTAATTAAATCAAGGTCTGAGGAGGTCAGCAAGCAGCCCATTTTTTTTTAAATTAATATCAATTTTATTGTATGGTGTCTTAATCATGCTACATGTTATTTCTCTCCTCTTTACTCTTTCTTCTCTGTTAGACTCTGTTTCCTGCTTCAGGCATTTAGAACAATCCATATATACAGTGGAGATCTCTGCAAATATCCTCAACCGTGTTATAATTCTTCTATCCTTTCTATTATCCTTTCTTCCTCTTTTTCTTACTTCCTCTATGGGACTCCTCATATTTTGCCTTCTCATTCTTTCTTTGTCCTCATCTCCCCCATGATTATACCTGCTGCACCCTTTTTTCCCAATCTGCTAACAGCTCTAGCTATGAGGTACCAGAGGAATAACAAATACATGTTACATAGGTAGATAGATATCGTAGACACAAATTTGTTGAATTCAAAGTGAAATTTTACTTCCATTTTAATAATTAAAAAAAAAATTTGGGGTTTTCTGTCTCTCCTATCTATTCTCCTATCAAGAAATGCAAAGAATTCTAAGATTTCTCATTCCTATTTTAATGATGTAGCAATAAATTATTATTTTTTATTGTATGTTTATATTATTCTTGTTTTACATATACAATTATCCATGATATAACATCTCACTAGCAGAGAAAGGAAGTTAACATTATGCTGATTTTAAGTTATGGAGAAAAGTTTTCCAAATGTACTAAATTAGCCAAATTGTATTCCTTTTTCAAGTGATGACAGTTAGAGTTAAGATTATTTTCCTATTAGGATTATTCTATTATCCCTTGTTTGTCTCTAAAATTTCCACTAAGAACACTTACTTCCTCTTACATAAGGAACACCTGGGGTTAATGGAGAGCTGTGGTTAGAATTCTATAAAGGACCCAGGTGAATTAGGCAAGCTGAGGTTTGCTTTGTAGCCAAAGTCAGAGGGAAAGGGGGAGATGTTACCAGGTGTAGTAAAGTTTCTGTTACCTTCAGGGACTAGTTTATTGGCTGTTGAGTTCCTTCTCTATCCCTATCTTTTTTGCTTCTGAGTTTGTTTTTGTAATGATTGTGTTTCTTTCACAGGTCTTATTTCCTTTACCTACCTCTCCTGAGGTTCTAATTCTAGTTGCTTCCCCATTCTGACCATCTGATTTTGACTGCTGTCCATCAGCTCTGGACTTCTAGATCTTAGAATGGGTCCTGACGTAGTATTACTCTGTCATAGTGATCCCTGCCCTAGAACATCCACAGACTCTTGGTATATAAATACGATATGCAGGCACCACATCAGTATCTGAGATGTCGGTACCTGAAGAGTGCAATTGTAGTCCTACTTACATTAATACGCAAATTCTGATGGCTCCCGTCCCCTACATCATTGACTCTAGTATCTCCAGCCTTTTACGGTGTCTACTTTCTATGTACCCTTGATATTCCACTGTTAATAACATATGCTTATTAATCCATCTATCACTTGCCGCTGAGGCTGAGTCCTCCAATCTCATCAGTTGTACAGAGGAACCAATCCAAGAGGCAAATCATTTCTGTTGCAGTTGCTGCTGCCATCACTCTGCCTGAGCTGGAATCCAGTTAATTGGCAACAGAGCTGGAGCTAAGTGGCTACAGCCCTTGCCATTGCTCTTACAATGTTAGAAGAAAAATGTCCATCTTGCATAATGCTCAATGAGGTAAATGCATGAGAGAGTTCCCACTTCAAAGCTGTCTGGGTTCCAAAATGTTATAGCATTTAGTAACACAACTTTTCCATTTGTATAATTACGAATACACATTTTCAGGGTTGATGGATCTAGACAAGTTTTAGTATTAGCTCTGTGATGGCTTTTTGTTGTGTTAACTTGGCTAGACTGAACTACAGTCCCTAAAATTCTATATCTACTATGTTTCTAGGTAGTGTGGGCTGTAACTTAGGAAGCAGCGATGACCATTTTATGACACATTTCTCCCTGTTACTCAATCAAACACTAATCTAGGTGCTGCTGTGAAGGAATTCTGTCAATGTGATTATAGTCACATGTCAGTTACTTCAAGTGAATCAAAAGGGAGACTATCATTGGTGTGCCTGACTGACTTAATTCTAGGGCTTTAAAGAGGGCTTAAGCCTTCTCTGAGCTCAGGGACTCCACACAGCAGCTGGACATGCAGTTGCTCTTTCTCTTGGATCTTCCTTCCTGACTGGTGCCTACGGACAACACACTGCAGCTTGTGTTTGTGGGGTTCTGGCCTACTTGCAATCCTTCCTCCCTGATTGATCACCTTGCAGACTTTGAATTTGAGAGGCTGGCCCCCCAAATTGCTCATTGTCTATATAAATTCATTTGAATCCTACTTATGCAGCTTCTGTAGTTGAACTGTGACTGATGCAAGCTGCTGCAAACCACCTCTCTCCTTCTCTTCCATCTTTGGTCCTGTTGCTGAGTGTGGCCCCCTAAGAAGGAAATGCTTTCCTTATGTTGAATACTTTCACAGAAGCTGCCATCTCCCCTCCTCCACACTCCTCCCTAGACTTTGTCTCCACTTGGGCCACCTCAGTCCACAAATCATCTAAGTCCTGGTGGTAAACATTATTTGAATAAATTCTCAAAACACACCTTGATCCAGCATAAATAGAGAGATGATGGGAGAGATCTTATCCAACACCACCAGTAAGGAATATTAGTTTGGTTGTAATTTCATAAATATTTGAAAATTCAGGCATCACTGGGAAATTTCTTTTTCTGTGTGATTTAATCATGAAGCAATTTGAGGAGATGATCTTTTTCCATAGATGTGGTATCCAAATGCATAATAAGTGTTAATGCAGAAGATGCATTAGGAGCTACTTTTGAAGATACCAAGAAATTGTGTAGAATAGCCAGAAAGTTGGATGTGTTTTTCATGTGACCAAATGAAATTTAAAGAAAATGGAGGTAAACAGAATTTTTGCCAAGTGAAAACAGTTAACCTTTGTTGTTTTCCTGAGTGCCACAGATTCCCAATCCAATTGATTTACAAGTCATTACTGTTAACTCAATATGTGCCATGGCCCAGACTATCAAGGTGTATTAAAATTATTCACTTGTTTTCTTGTAACCCTGGCTTTATCAAAACGAATCTCATGCCCTATTTAGTTAATACCCTCATTACCAACCTTAGAAGTGAAGAGTTAAACTCACTGGGGAGTGGTAATGGTGATATGTCCTGAGAGAGATTCATTTGGCCCAGCTGTCCATTTTATTCTAAGTGCTAAATGCGTTAATATACATAGACTATCATTTACATAGCAAGTGGCTATGTGAGATGAATTATTTATTGTGTGACAACTACCTAATACCCAGTGTACTATCTAATGCAAAGCCATTTTTTATTTGACCTGTATGTAAATTTGCATTATAGAATTCATTACCTTTATATATAAGTCACATTGAAGTTATATGTGCAGCTATCTCTCATAGAAGCTGCAGGTTACCTGTGCTTTGATTTAATTGCTGCTCTCCTTGTATGGCAAAGAAGCCAGCTTTTGGAATGGAAGAATTTCAGGGACCCCAGCCAGGCAGCATGTGAAAAGCCTCTCCTTAGATGCAGAGAGTAAGGTGAGAGAGAAAGACAAGCCCAAATTTAATTAAAATGTTACGAGAGCTAGAAACCAGCACATGAGACAAAGTAAAGGGGAGCAGGGTTTGTGCCTCCTGAAGTGTGTATGCTGCCAGGGATCACCAAGGTAATAAAATTCAAGCTGCTTTCCCCAGGCAGTGGTGACCCCATCCTCTACAGAGAGCCGCATGTTTACATTCAGAGAGTACTGGGAGGAAGTCTTCTTGAATAAGAAATTGCCTCATTTCCAATTTATTCTTTAGTCTCTGGAATGTAATTTAATTCATCTTTGCAGTTTTCACGTGGCTTTTCAGACTATTCGTCTCTGGATTATCTTTGCAACCTCTAATAATGTGGTTCTTCAGGGAGGTTTGTGCCTCTGAACATAATAGTGCTAAGTCTAGTTCCCTGACAGGCCAGATAGCAAGCTAATTACCCAACTTGTTGGGGAACCAGAGCTGTAGGGACTGAAAATGTCTGGTATTGAAATGAGGGATGGGGCACCTTTAGAGGCCTGAAATGTTAGATATCCTTCCCATTAGATTCTTAGTCCGTTGCTTGGGAATCCACCAAATTGAATGGCCTCAAGATTTGCTTTGCTTGTGAGATTTTTTGTTACTTCCCAATTCCAGCTGGACTGCAAATACTGCAAGAAAATCCTTTCTTATTATTGGTATTTTGGTCCTTCTATTTCCCATCTCACCTGGAAACAGGCAGTGCAAAGGAGTGAGAAAATGAAAAGAACAATGGAAAAGGTAATAGAATTGCACTGAACCCTTCAAAAGATTTGCTTTGAATTCCACATGAAGGTTGAGGCACCTACAAAAGTCACCTAAGTCAATCCAGGTGTACCTATCCCTCTAAATGTAATTTCAGGGCTGCTCTTTCCCGAGGAAAAGCATTTTTGATATGAGATCTTTTGGAATAATCATAAGATTGCAAAGCTTCATTTGCTCCTCTCATTTGATGCCCATGCCTGTAAACTAGAAATACTTTTCTTCAGCAATTGAAAAATTAGTGATTAAAAATATGTATTATAATTGGATCCCTTATTGAGCAGAGTGTGATCTGGGGACACACAGTATCTGCACCATCTGGGACAACCTTAGAAATGCCCCATCGTAGATTTATTGAATCAGAATCTGAATTTTCATGAGATCCCCAGTTTATCTGTAAGCACTTTAAAGTTGGGGACTCTGACCTAGTTCACTGACCTCCATTATTTACATAGTTTCCTACAGTGGATCTTTTCTTCAAATGATGGCTTAAAGAAGGGAGGGCTGCTGGGCTGAGATGGATGCTGGGGATTCTCAAGCTGTTCATGCCTCCCATCCCTGCTGCAGGTCTTTGCTCTCCCAGGGCAGTATGGAACACAGTACAAAACCACTAAGCCAATCCCTCCATTTCATTGTGCACTCAGAGACTGAGACTATGAGAGGTTAAATGGCTTACTTTAGGTCAAAGAGCTTGTTAGTGCTAATGCTAGGTCTGTAAGCCAGGTGGTCAGACCCTCAGTTCTGTTCTCTTTTTCATACTGCCTGGTTCTGACACCCAGGATTTGTAATAAGCCTTTGAACAAAAAAATAAGCTGTATCTGAGACTGAAGTTATTATCCAGGCTTTGCCACTTCTTGGACTGTGAAAGGCATTTAAACACCTGTCCTTGTTTAAGACTAAATTAGTGCATTATGTGTTTATAGCTCTGGTAATTGCACCCTATGCATATTATTGTATTTATAGAACAAATCTGAGGTTGAATGCACACTTCTAGTTTTGATTATAAATGTTTACTTAAAAGATGGCTCTGATTCATTGCTATGAAATCAATTCCAGGCCACCAGAAAGAGTGCAAGCAAGCTTTTTGCCTTCTGGGCCTGAAAAATGAAAGGCCTTGAATGGCGTGATGGATTGAACGTTTATGTTCCCACAAAATTTGTATATTGAAGCCCTAACCCCAAATGGGATGGTATTTGGAGATGGTGCTTTTAGGTGGTAATGTAGGTTAGATGAGTTCACAAGGGTGGAGTCCTCATGATGAGATTAGTGCCCTTATGAGAGGAGATATCAGAGAGCTTGCCTTCTCTTCCTTCACCTACCCAAAGATGGGGTCATGTGAGCACAAAAAAAACAAGATGGTAGTCACCTACAAGCCAAGAGAAGATTCCTCAGAATAAAATCTACCATGCTGATGCCTTGATCTTACACTATGCAGCCTCCAGAACCCCGATAAATGAATTTCTGTTATTTTTGTGGTATTTGATTTTTGCAGCATGAGCAGACTAATATAGAGGACATATCTTCCATGCCCATTTATAAATGAAATCCAGACATTCTCATGAAAATTGAATAATCATGATGGCCGTCATTTAATGAGTGCCTACCGTATGCCAGGTACTGTCAACTACTGTGCTAGACATCATATCAATTATTTAAAGTAAATATTGTCATGGTTTTACAGGCTAGTTTCTTGATGCAGGAGAGCATGTCCCAGGATCTTTTAATGTCTCCAGATTGAAGCACAATATCTGGCATATAATAGGTCCTCAAATGCTGTTATTGCACTGAAGGTTGCAAGATTAGTCCAAAGTCATGCATTTGCTCAGTTTTCGACCTAGAACTATCTTTCCAAAGCTCATTGTGGTGGATTGCCAAAAAATGGCCCCAAATTCCTCTTATCACTCAATGCACACTCCTCTGAAAAATGACTTTTCTGTTCCTCCCATCTGGAGGTGGAGTATATCTTGCCTCTTGTTTGAATTCAGATTGACCTTGGGACTTACTTTGACCAATCAAATATGGCAGAAGTGGCAATGTGGGAATTTTGAGCCTAGGCCTGAGACTCATGTGAAGAGCTTGGGGTTAGTCTCTGTGAGGACGAGACACTTATAGGCAGCACCATCGATCACTGGGCATGTGAATGAGAACACTGTGCTAAATGCTGCCACATAAGTGAACTCAAGTGAGACCAGCAGAATGGCACAATGAGCTCAGCCAAAATTGATGACCCACATAATCATGAAATAATAAATGATTTTTGTTTCAGCCACTATTTCTATTAGTGTGTAATAGAAAATTGACATATGAGTGCTGCTTCTACCTCCTAATTTGTGAAGATGATGGTGATTCAAAGGATATTATTATGTGACCCTATTGAGAGATTATCATGTGCAAAACAATCAAAACTTAACATACATGATATCATTTAATCAGTTCAGCCATCCTAAGAAGAGATATTTTAAAAATCTCCTTTGTATTGATGAGAAAATTAGGTTAAGTAACTTTCCACGGTCACACAGCTAGTAAGTGTTTAAGTATGTGCACTCTGGAATAAACACTCTTAACCACGAAGCTATTGAGTTTGAAGGAAAGAGGCCATAGTGTAGTGTGTTATGTGGAAGGAGATGGATGGAGTTATAGAGGCATATTTAGGAAGCTGATAGACTAAAGGAGTCCTGTAGGAAGAATAATGCCCCCCAGAGTTGTCTATGTCCTAATCCCTGAAACCTGTACCTACATTCTATTACATAGCAGAGGAGAATTAAGATTATAGATGGAATTAGATTTCTATATTAGTTTCCTGTGGTTTCTATTAGAAGTTACTATAAACTTGGTTCCTGGAAACAAGAGAAATGTATTGTTGTACTGTTTGGAGGCTAAAAATCTGAAATCCATTTCACTGGGCTGAACCAAGATGTCAGCAGTCCTGTGCTTCCTCCGAAGGCACTATGGGAGAATCTGTTCTTTGGTTCTTACAGCTGCTGGTGGTTGCCAGCATTTGTTGGCTTGTGACTGTATCACTTCAATCTCTGCCTCTGTGATCATATTGCCTTCTCATCTTCTGTGCATATAATCTCCTGGCTCCCTTTTATAAGGACACTTGTGATTACATTTAGGGCCCACTCATAAGCCAGGATAATCTCCTCATTTAAGATCCTTAATTTACTCACAACTACAAAAAGTCGTTTTCTTTCCTCATAAGGTAATATTTGCAGGTTTCAAGGATTAGGATGTAGATAGGTTTGGGGAGGTCATTATTTAGGCCACCATAATTGCTAACTAACATCAAATTGGGGAGAGTATTCTGGATTATACAGATGTGCTCAATGTAATCACAAGTGTCCTTAAAAATGAAAGCAGAAGGAAGAAAAAGACAGTGTAAGGGGGACGTGGGGATGTGACTACAGAAGAAAGGCATAGAGAGATACAACATGACTGATGCTGAAGATGGAGGAAAGGGCCATGAACCAAGGAGTGTGGGCAACCTCTACCTGGAAAATGCAAAGAAATAGATTTCCCTAGAGCCTCCAGAAAGAAATGCAGCCCTGCATTGATTTTAGCCCATTGAGACTTATATTGGACTTCTAACTTACCAAACTGTAAGATAGTAAATTTGTGCAATTTGTTAGAAAGAGGAAGACAAAATGCTCTAATTTAAAGCTAATCTTTGTTGGACATTGGCTTTCCATCAATTCCTGGACTAATTTCTTTATACATATTATTTCATATAATTTTCAGAAAAATAATAAAACAACAAACTATTTCAAGTATTGTCTCTGCTTAACAGCTATGAATGTTGACTTAGCTACCTAAAGATGCACAGTTCATAACTGGAGTCAGGATTAGACACAGATGATCTGGCCTCTGAGCCACCATTCTCTTAAGCTCCGTCAGTCATCAGAGAGATAGTGTGTATAATCTTCAGTTATTTGTCTAGAAGTACTCATTTGAATGTGTTCTTTTTAACCAAGTGTCAAGAGAAGCCTGAATGGAGACATCCTCCCTGTTCATGGTAAGGTTCTACCACAGCTGGAAATGAGAGTTCTTGGAATATATTCTGTAAATTTCTTATAGCCTTTGGGCTAATGATGATAGATCTAGTTTGTTTTTTTCTGTATTTTCTTCTTTATGCCAATAGCACTGAGGAAAAAAATAATTGAGTAGAAGAAGGAATCAAAAAGGCTAGATATGATGGAAAGGAGGTTTATTTTAAGTTTGTATTAATTCAAATTAACTTTAGCTCCTCCTGAAATTGTTCAACTATTCTTTAGAAATAAGTTCAAGCATCTGAAGTTTTCTTGATTCTAATCTGTGCTTTCTTATTAATACATAACTGATGTCCATCAAATGTCAATATGCCTGGAGAAGTAAGCCCTAGGAAATTAATTTAATTTTCAGTGAAGGGCCACTTATTTGGCATTTTAGTTATGAATCTGCCTGCTTTGTTCTGCGCCGTAACTGGGTTTTGTCCAATCACTTTTAATTATGAGGTTGTGCCTGGGTCCTTTTTTCCTTTGATATAAACGTTTCAAACACAAGCTCTGGGTCTCATTTTTTCTGAGCTATGGCTTCAATACTAGGAATCCCTGAGGCCTGATGTTGGTTGGACACTGACTCCAATTATTTTCTGTGCAAATTGCTTGACCCTTCAGCTTTGATTCTCCCTTTCACAAACTGAGGATATAATCACTCTTCTCTTATCTCCCAAGGCTCCTAAGGGAAACATTAAAGAGCTTTGAATATGAAAAACACTATATACCTGTGAAGGAGTGTTACGTGCTCATCACTTTCCAACCAATTTCTAGATAATATCGGGTGCAACGTTCTCAGGGAAGCTAGTTAAGTCACAGCAATCCTTGACCAAGTCTGTGGTCTCCTTTGCTGCTTCTGAGGTGCCCTGCAACAGACGGTAAGCAGCAACCCATTCCTTGGTACAGATTTTTTTTCATGGCTGTTTGCAAGTGAGATCCTAGCAGAATTGCTGAGCCCTTGTTTAACTTTTCCCTTCACTGAATCTACTTGAAAAGAACCTTGCTGCATACATTTGTACACATCACCGCCCCAGAGGAGCTCTGTGAAAATGCACTCCTGTTCCTCCGGACTGCCTGGAGAAGAGAAAAGCAAGTAGTTTTCAGTGCAGTCTGAGAGTTCAGCTGGAGAACAGATATTTTTAGGATTAAAGTAAACTGGTGTTATAATTGAAGTGCTTAAGACACTCTCAAACTGAACATCATTTTTGCTCTCCTTGCTGTAGATAAGGACATCATCAGACTTTACAGGTCCTCCCCTAATGCAGTTGGCCTAATCAAATCAATGCAAAGTGACAGCGAAGCATTTTATGGACCTTTTTCTTTCTATCTGTTTTCCAGGGGAGAGAGGCCGAGTATGGATAAGTGAGCATTTATTTATTTTGCTAGGTTCTGAATCTCATTCCATAGCAGTTGACTTGGATACCTCTAAGTAACTCCTGCTCCTCTGTTTTTGCCTTCATTTACTCCCCTTATTCCTGAAACCTCTTCTTGTCATTTTCAGGGGTGAAAACTTCAGGAGTGCTTCTTTTAAGTTACTGAATGGATGGGATTATGCCATTGACTCATTGGGCCCTTGGAATAAGAGAGGACCTCAGTTTACAGAGGAGAGGATTGAGGCCCAGAACTATCCAGTAATGTATTACAAGTCACAAATCCGATTTGAAACAGATCTGGGACCAGAGCCTGGATCTCTGACTTCCATTCTGGGATTCTATCCATTACATGCCCAGTAATAATCCCTGCACCTTGGACCCATATGGGAAACAACCCACAGGCTTTCCCTTTAAGGATGTGAAGGCCAAGGCTTTCCTTCACCTTCTGCTTTTGTGCAAGTACAAATCAGGAGCATTTCTGTATTTCCCCTTTGGCTGTGGGTGGTCCTGGTGTCTCTTGAGAAAGAGGGAAGAGGCTAGCCTGAGGTTTCTTAGCAAAATATTAAATCAGAATTGTTCACTTTCCATTGTAACCCACATTTTCCAAGTTGGGGCAGCCCAGAGGCAGAACAGGGTTATGATAACAGTAATAAAACCAGTATCTTTCTGACTCTAGCCAATCCACTTCTGGGAATTGCAGCCCCTTCAAATACTTCCCAAGTTGTTTCACGGGTTCACAGAAGTTGTTTCCCAAAAGCTCTAAGCACTAAGTTTTACAATTTACAGTCTTTAAGTCTCGATGATGATTGTAATCTCCTGCGAGCTATCTAAAAATCAGGTTTTACAATACTATCCCAAGAAAACTTGAATTGGCAGGTGTGGGATTTGGCCTAGAAATATGTATGTCTGTAACTTCTCACATCGATTTCAGTATTAGACAGGTCTGTGAACCCCTGTTCTAGTTCCACAGGTTATTCTTTCAGCACAATATTTAGAGCCCACTATAACCTCAGCACTATCCTAGGCCCTGGACGTAAGCAATGAAGAAAGCAATGTTCTGACCTCTTAGAGCTTTCACAGCTCGAGGACAACACATGAATAAATGGTTAAATGTGTAGTAAGTCAGCTAGTGACAGATACGATGGAGAAAAGCAAAGTAAAAGTGAGGGTGGGAGCAATGCTGCTGTTTTATGCGGGGAAGATCTTTTCTATCATCTGACATTTAGGTAGATGTTGAGGAAAATGGTGGAACAAAGCCATGTGAATATTTTGTAGAAGGGTGTTCCAAACAGAGCAGCTAGGTCAAAGAGCCTTGAGTTGAATTAGCCTGCTGTGTTTCAGGATGAGCAAGGAGCCAATATGCCTGGAGAGGACAGTATGAGCCAGAGAGGAAAGCAATAGTGTCCAAGAGGAGCAGGGGCGCCAGCATGCAGGACATAAGTGAGTGTGCAGACTAGAGCTTTGGTATATGATGAGGGAGCCACTGGAGGATTTTAACCATGGAGAAACAAGGTCTAATCTTGTTTTATATGTATCACTCTGGCTTGTGGTCTTGAAAGTCAAATTTAAGATGGCAAAGTTAGAAGCTGAGAGACTAGTAAGGAAGCTAATGCAGTCCAGGGAAGACAGGAGTTTTGTAATCAAGTGGTAGCAGTGGCCATGATGTGGATACTGATATATTTTGAACAATGAAGACTATGGTAATTTAGCTGAATGGGGTGGCTCACACCTGTAATCCCAGTTCTTTGGGAGGCTGAGGTGGGAGGATTGTTTGAGGATGGAAATTCAACACCAACTTGAGTAGCACAGCGAGACCATCTCTACAAATAAGTTATTTTAGAAAAAGTTAGCCTGGTGCAGTGGTGTGCACCTGGAGTCCCAACTACTTGGGAGGCTGAGGCAAGAGGATGGCTTGAGACCAGGAGGTCGAGGCTGCAGTGAGATATGATCATGCCACTGCACTCCAACCTGGGTGACAGAGTGAGATCTTGTCTTAAAAAAAAAGGCAATGAGATTTGCTACTGTATTGAATATGGGGTGGGATGAGAAGAGGAATCAAGGGCAACTATGAGATTTTTGGTCTAGACAACTCAAAGAATGAAGTTGCAACTTTACAGAATAAAAGGAGTATGAAAGAAGAGATTTTAAAAGAACAAGAATCTGATTTGCATGTGTTATTTTTGAAATACCTATTAGATATCCTGATGGAACTGTCCGATAGCTGTTTGGATATCCAAATTGAGAGATCCAGGAAAAAGTCCAGACTAGATGTACAGATTTGGGAATCATTGGCAGTATGGCAAGGTAGAGGCCATATGCCAGATGTTATCACCTGTGTAGCAAGTTTTGATAAAGAAAAAAAGGGTCTAAAGACTAAAGTCCTCTTGCATTTTAATGTTCAGAGGTTGGAGATAGGGGGAGCACTGATGCAGAAGACTGAAAATGGGTGGCTAGATAGAGTCAATCATTTTCTTCCTCTCCAATTCTGCCTTACTGAGACAATGTATCCTGTCACTGCTAATCCCCACAACTGTGACTCACTGCCAAAATTTCAAAGGCACCAGTAATGCCACGGCTGCCTCAGGCAGGAAGCACTAGGACACTGCCAAGGTCGGTGCTGCTACCACTGTTCTCACCAGTTCAGTGAGAGCTCCAAAGCGATCCATCCTTCAGCTATTTGATGCCCAGCAGGCATGAAAGTAATCTCTTTTTTAGGTTTCAATATGTAACTTATTGGATAATTCTTAAAAGATTTAGGTAGGTATCTGGAAGCCTCCGAGTAAATGATATATTCTAGTCCATGAAATGAATGCATATATTTCAAGTATAATTCAGTTCTGAATCCTAGCATAGACACAGCTTAGATTCAAGCAGAGATACTAGTTACACTGATAAAAACATGAAACTATAAAGCAATTATTTTTTAACATTAGGAGGGAGTTCTTGGAGTCATGGAGGTATCTGAGCTATAGCATCACAGAAGTTTGGTTTCAGATCCCATCCTAGCAAGAGAGAGAAAGCTCATAGAGGGAGACAGCACTGTTTTCATTCTCTTCCCAGTTACTCTTCACAAGAGTAGGGGAAGCCTACGTTATATGCTATTTAAGGTGTTGGAAAGAAGGAAGCAATGTATTAATAGTTCAGCAAATGCCTATTCCATTACTGTAATTTATTGCTGAAATATATGCTATAGTAATGTGCAGTCTACACACATATGACTTGTCAAAGAGTAGCTGCTTCTCCAGTTTTGCTCATTCTGAGTACCAATCTTGATTTTAATAGTCCAGCAGGGCCCAGGTGCACAATCTCTAATTTACAAAACCTGAGAATTTCCTGCAGAAGACTAAGGAATGACTGAGCCCTCATTCTATAATAACAATACTTTTTGTACTTAAGTTTGTAGAAACAATATTATATACACAGGATTCTTATATCCTACTCCAGATAGTCCCAAAGTAGCAAGTAATAAAAGTTCATCGGCATGGACATAGGACAGTTTGGTTGCTGGCGTGGCTGGATCCTCTTATGAGTCCCTTGCAGTCCTCATACTAAAGGCTCTTGACCCAGTAAGGTTTGCTTCTGGTTTTAGAGTTCTTATTATTATTTCCCAATAAGTCTAAAGCTTTGAATGTTAACCCCAGGAGCGGCATGATGTTGCAATTCTGCCCACACAACTTGAATGCTTTTTGTTTAAGGTCCTTCTAGTGGCCTTGTTTTCTCAGGAATCAGCTGTTTGTTGGGCTCTTTGGAAACTTCAAGGAAAGAAGGAATTACACTATCTGTCACTCTGATAAGAAGGTTTTCACACTTGAAATAAGAATTAAACATGGCTGGGCATGGTGGCTCATGCCTGTAATCCCAGCATTTGGGGAGATAGAGGCAGGAGGAGTGCTTGAAGTCAGGAGTTTGAGAGTAGCCTGGGCAATGTAGCATATCCCATCTCTACAAAAAAAAAAAAAAAAAAGTTTTTAAATTAGGCATGGTGGCATGTGCCTGTGGTTCTTAGCTACTTGGGAGGCTGAGGAGAGAGGCTCCCCTGAGCCAAGGCTGTAGTGAACCATGATTATGCCACTCCAGCTTGGATGATAGTGTGAGACCCTGTCTCAAAGTTATTTCATGGTTCAGAGTATTAAATATCTCTGAGGCCATAGTAGTGCTTGATATTTCTGTTTAATCATTCCATTTTTAATATCACAATGGCTTATATTATGACTGTTGCTAGCCAGAAATGGCAGATGGGTTGAGAAAAGAAAAACTGACAATAGAGCCTATTCAAATAGCATGCTCGTGTTCTGCATTGGCATGGACAAACATTCATTTTTCCCTCTCCCTTTAGTATTTCATGTATTGATGAATAGCAGCACAGTGGTCCACCTAGTAATTGCAGCCAGACTCCCATGCCTCTCTCCTGACCTCATTTTCTACACCACACTGGGATCAAATAGTCCTAATATCTCTTTAATTCACTCTCTCCTATCTCTGGCCAAAAATGCCCAACTTCAGACATTTATTGTTTCCTACTGGAATGATTTCAGCAGTCTCCTATTGGTCCTCTCTATGTCCAGCCTCACCCTGTGAAATCCATGCTAAGTGTTTCCACAAGAGAGCTCTTCAACCAAAAAAAACCAAAAGTGGAACATCCTTCCATCTACTTCAAAACTTTCTAAGGTCACCTCAAAATACAACAAGATGCCTCTCATTGTGGGCTTTGGATCTTCTACATCAGAATTACTGTTAAAGACATACATTATAGAATTTTGAATTAGCATTTAAAACATGCTTCCCAGGTAATTAATATGCACTCAGAACAGTTAAGAAAAACTTTAGACAAATTAAATTTAACAGTTTAATTGAGCAAGGAATGATTCACAAATTGGACAGCAACCACACCAGAATAGGTTCAGAGAGATTCCAGCACAGCCATGTGGTAGAAGAAGATTTCTGAACAGAAAAACAGAAAGTGATGTATAGAAGATGGAGATAAAGTTCAGAAACAGCCGGATTGGTTGCAGCTTGGCCTTTGCCTTATTTGAAAATGGTTTGAACAGTAGACTATCTTTGGCTGGAACTCAGTGATTGACACAAAGAGTAGATTATAGTCTGTTTACACATCCAGTTAGGTTACAGTTCCTTGTGTAGGGAGAAACCCTTAGGCCACACTTAAAAGGAGCCAACTTTAGGCCAAACCTAATTTAACACAGTAATGGCCTTGACGCCCAAACTGGGCCAAGCAGAGTTCTTCTTGAATCATTGCTGTCAGGTCAGGAGAAAAATGAAGGAAAGAAAATAAAGATAGGATGCAGAACAATGCTGAAAGAAGCAGTAAAGTGAAGGCAAGAAAGAGAGAGATCCTGAAAGCATTGAGCCCGTGGTTTCAGGCACCCATGAGTCTTGCAGTGCCTCTTACACTCCTTCTAGAAAATGGTGTTCAGGGCTAACATCAGCAGGTTGTTTAACCTCTTAAATCGTTAGTGGCTGATAAAATCTGGTATGAACTGGCCCTCCATAGATCCTCAGTTGACCTCATTTTGTGTAACCTACCTTCATACTTACTATCCTGCAGCATATTAGACTCCTCTTAGCTCTGTGAAATCACCAAACTGGTGCCCACTTAAGGGTCTTTATACCAACCATTCCTGCTCTCTCACCTGCTTCTCTCTCCACTGCCCCTGGGACTTTCCTGGTAGGCTTTTAATTTTTTTCTATTTAGAGCTAGGGTTACTTCTACAGAGGCCACCTGACCACTGAAAAATAACCACCCCATAATTATGTATCACATCACCTTTTAAAATGTATTGCATAGCATTTATCAAAATCTGATGCTATTTATTAATTTATTGGTTAGTTTGTATCTCATCTAATTTTCCCCACTTGACTGTGAGCTCCATGAAAACAGCTCCTGGCACAGGATAAAAACTCAATGGATATGTATTGAATGACAGAAAAATAATCACCACCACTACCACCACCACCACCACCAATATTTATTTAGGCTTATTATGTGCCAGACACTGTTATAGGCATTTTATTAGTTAAATTAAATCATTGCAATGGGTCTATGTGAGATTAATACTTTTATTATCTCCATTTGACACATGATGAATCTATGGTACAGGAAAGTTGAAACACTCAAAGAACGATGCTTCCAGCAAAATAGGCACTTTGCATATTCCATGTGTTGATCAAGAAAGAAGAAGACATGCAAATAAGAGGAGGAAAGAAAGCTGGGGCATGCCTACTGCTCTGAATATTCAAAAAACAGGGATGAGGTATAGTGAAAAGAAGCAAAGAGGAGACAAGTTGGAAATAGAGGCTGTATTGGTTTTCTATGGGTGCCACAATAAAATACCACAGGCTGGGTGGCTTAAACAGCAGAAATGCATTTTCTCACAGTTCTGGGGGCTGGAAGTGCAGATCTGGTTTCTTCAGAGGCCTCTCTCCTTGGCTTGCAGATGTCCTCCTTCTTGCTGGGTCCTCACATGGTTGTTCATCAGTCTGTATTGTCCTAATCTTGTCTTCTTATAAGGACACCAGTCATGTTGGATTGGGGTCCAACCATAAGACCTCCTGTTACCTTAATTACTTCTTTAAAGATCCTGTCTCCAAATACAGTCAAATTTATTTAGACTTACCAGTGACTTCAACATATGAATTTTTGGGGGGACACAATTCAATTCAACCCATAACAGAGAGGAAATAATTAATGTGTAAAATTGAGTAAAAGTAAATGAAATTAAGGAGAGCAGGAAAGTTGTGGTGTAAAGCAGAAGGTATAGAAGAAATTATTGCATAGTTATAATGAAAACAAAGGTGAAAAATAGAAGCCAGCAAGAAAATAAAATGAATCAATGTACTCACTGAGAACAAGAAGACACATGTAAATATTTGTGCAATGACAAAGATAGTGGAACTGCCCAGTGGGTTTACCTAGCCCACTGCCTAGACAGAGCTGATTTACCAAGACAGGGGAATTGCAATACAGAAAAAGTAATTCACTCAGAGCTGGTTGTGTGGGAGACAGGAGTTTTATTATTACTAAAATCAGTCTCCCCAAACATTCAAGGATCAGAGTTTTTAAGGACAACTTGGTGAGTAGGGGAAGCCAGTGAGTCAGGAGTGCTGATTGGTTAGGTAAGAGATAAAATCATGGGAAGTTGAAGCTGTCTTCTTGCCTTGAGTCAGTTCCTGGGTGGGAGCCACAAGATCAGATGAGCCAGTTTAGATGATCCATCAAGGGCAGGGTTGGCGAAATATCTCAAACACCAATCTTAGAAGCAGTTTAGGGAGAGTCAGAATCTTGTAGCCTCTGGCTGCATGACTCCTAAACCACAATTTCTAATCTTCTGGCTAACTTGTTAGTCCTACAAAGGCAGTCTAGTCCCCAGGCAAGAAGGAGGTTTGTTTTAGGAACGGACTGTTACTGTCTTTGTTTTAAACTGTAAACTAAGTTCCTCCCCAAATTAGTTCAGCCGACACCCAGGAAGGAGCAAGGACAGCTTGGAGGTTAGAAGCAAGATGGAGCCAATTAGGTTAGATCTCTTTCACTGTCTAAGTCATAATTTTGCAAAGGCGGTTTCAATAGGATACATAAAAGATTAACACAGGAAAAAAGAGACAGAAGAGGGACAATGCCATAAAAATGAATAGAGAAAAGGAGAAGAATAAAAGAAAATAGAAAACCAGCTTTACAACACATTGGATGTATGCCGTATTTCATTTTTGTTTTGTTTTGGAAAATGTCCTATCATTTTGTAAGGTTGAATACTGAAGTGCATGATTTCTATGACTAAAGACTTCACTGATTTGAAATATTATAAGAAGGCAATGCTGATATTGGAAATATGGATATAGAGTCAGGAATACTTTCCTATATGACAGTACTGATCTTTGTCATAAGAGAAAGTGTATCGGCCGCATTTTATAAAGCTTTGGGGGGCTTTAAAAAGCAAAGAAATTGAGATTGTGTTAGCTGGAATCCGGCAGCAGGTTTAACAGGAGATACTGTTCTGCTACAACTCTCACCAAGGGAGTTCAATTTCAACAGTGCTAATCTTTCCATAGTGGCGGAAGTTTAAATTTTGTGCCCCTAAGGAAAAATTTCCAAAGTAATTCCCATTGAACTTGTCTCCCAGAAATCTCTGCTTCATACACTATCCGGTACGACATGTGCCTCTCCAGGGCAATGGTACCTTTCTCTCCACATGGTAAAAACATACTTATTTGACATTTCAGATGCCGAATTCTTTTTTCCAGTGTGGTTAAATAAAGTTTCTATTGTTCTCTAAAGCTTCTGGCATGAAATTTTAAGCCTTTTTTTTTTTTTTCATTTTAATGTAATTTTGCCCACCTTATTCTTGGCTTCTGGTATTGCAAATTGATATAAAGCTTTTAAATATAACTCTATGCTGTTTTATTATTTTAGCTATTGTAGGAAAGTTTAACTTTCCCTCTGAAGATTCACTTAATTTGGGTCTATAAACAAACTGACAATATAGACAGATTAACGGAGACAAGGCATCCAAATTGATATAAGTGCAAATACATGGGCAGTACACAAAATATGAGACTCAAGGAAGGGCCAGATGGCTGAAGCTTAAATAGCACCTTCTTCACAGGAGAAAAATGGGTGTAATATAGGCACTTTTGAGAGGTAGTAAAAGATTTTTCATAGAATTGAATGGGCCCAAAGAGCAGATGGTAGCGTGTAAATGATTCTCTTTGGAAACTGAGTGGCACTGGAGAACAGACAATGGCCTAGGACAAATTTCCCCTGAGATCTGGACGGAGGTGGTGGCAATAGAAGAAGGTGAGGGCTGGAACTTTAAGGTGAACAAAGGTTGTCTTATGCAGATAAAGTCTCCCAGGAAATCTCTCAGAGCTACCCTTAGAAGAATAGATGAAAAGTCTGTCTGGGCATGATGGAGACTTTTAGTCTTTTCTCTTCTCTGGTGGTTAATGTTTCGTGGTCATCTGATGAGATTCTTAGGGAGAGGGTTTCAATTGCATTTTTTGGGAAGAACTTTCCTCAGTCAAATAAGGGAACTTCCAGAGAAAGCCCCTCCCTGTGCTTGAGAGGTAGGAGAGAAACAAGAGAAAGAAAGTCCTTGGTTCAGAGGCAGCTTCTAAGCCCTTTTAATTTCTTTTAGTTCAGAATGCTCAGCATGCCAAAATGCTATACTTTGGAGTATCAGTTCTGAGCCCTAGCACTATATTGAAACACATCAATGTGCGTATGTTTCTTTTCTGACTATGCATACAAAAATAGTGTGACAACTAAACAGTTGTTTTGAGTAATAGAATAATAATTCACTATATAATTGTTTTATTGTATTCAAAAGTGAGGCCAGGACTGTTTTAGTTCTAACACAAGCTAGAATTTATCGTGTTATGTATTTATTGCATTTATTAATAATTGAGGGTCTCTGGTTCATATGGATCACTTGGGGTATACAGGGAAATTTCAGGAATCCACTCCATATACATTAAACAAAAGTATCAGGAATTGGTCCAATGAAACTACATTGAAACAAACTTTCCAGATGATTCTAATATTTACTAAATTTAGGGAGCTACTGGCAAATACTTTAAATACAAGAAATAAAATTGAGTCCAAATAAATTACCCTTCTCAGATATCACTTTATTGCAAGTTTTTATACATGTAAATTTCATATATAAAACAAATTTTTTTGCCTTCTTAAAATTTTCTATTTTATTTTATTTTTAAAAATTTATTATAATTTAAGTTCTAGAATACATGTGTAGAATGTGCAGGTTTATTACATAGGTATACATGTGCCATGGTGGTTTGCTGCACCCATCAACCCGTCATCTAGGTTTTAAGCCCCGCCAGCATTAGATATTTGTCCTAATGTTCTCCCTCCCCTTGCCTCCCAACCCACGACAGGCCCTGGTGTGTGATGTTCCCTTCCCTGTGTTCATGTGTTCTCATTGTTCAGCTCCCACCCATGAGTGAGAACATGTGGTGTTTGATTTTCTGTTCCTGTGTTAGTTTGCTGAGAATGATGGTTTCCAGCTTCATCCATGTCCTTGCAAAGGACATGAGCTCATTCTCTTTTATGGCTCCATAGTAGTCTATGGTGTATATGTGCCACATTTTCTTTATCCAGTCTATCAATGGTGGACATATGGGTTGGTTCTAAGTCTGTTATTGTGAACAGTGCTGCAGTAAACATATGTGTGCATGTGTCTTTATAGTAGAATGATTTATAATTCTCTGTGTATATGCCCAGTGATGGGATTGCTGGGTCAAATGGTATTTCTAGTTCTAGAGCCTTGAGTAATCATCACACTGTCTTCTACAGTGTGGAAGATCAAACTGGTTGAACTAATTTATACTCCCATCAATGGTGCAAAAGCGTTTATATTTCTCCGTATCCTTACCAGCATCTGTTCTTTCCTGACATTTTAATGATCACAATTCTAACTGGAGTGAGATGGTGTCTCACAGTGGTTTTCATTTGCATTTCTCTAATGACCAGTGATGGTGAGCTTTTTTTCATATGTTTGTTGGCGACATAAATGTCTTCTTTTGAGAAGTGTCTGCTCATATTCCTTGCCCACATTTTGATGGGGTTATTTGTTTTTTTTTCTTGTAAAAGTGTTTAAGTTTTTTGTAGATTCTGGATATTAGCTCTTTGTCAGATGGATAGATTGCAAAAATTTTCCCCCATTGTATAGGTTGCCTTCACTCTGCTGATAGTTTATTTTGCTGGTCAGAAACTCTTTAGTTTAATTAAATCCCATTTGTCAATTTTGGCTTTTGTTGCAATTGTTTTTGGCGTTTTAGTCATGAAGTCTTTGCCCACGTCTATGTCCTGAATGGTATTGCCTAGGCTTTCTTCTAGAGTTTTTATGGTTTTAGGTTTTATGTTTAAGTCTTTAATCCATCCTGAGTTAATTTTTGTGTAAGTTGTAAGGAAGGGATTCCGTTTCAGTTTTCTGTATATGGCTAGTTTTCCAAGCACCATTTAACAAATAGGGAATCCTTTCCCCATTGCTTGTTTTGTTGAAGATCAGAAAGTTGTAGATGTGTGGTGTTATTTCTGAGGCCTCCGTTCTGTTCCATTGGTCTATATATCTGTTTTGGTACCAGTACCATGCTGTTTTGGTTACTGTAGCCTTGTAGTATAGTTTGAAGTCAGGTAGCATGATGCCTCCAGCTTTGTTCTTTTTGCTTAGGATTGTCTTGGCTGTATGGGCTCGTTTTTTGGTTCCGTATGATATTTAAAGTAGTTTTTTCTAATTCTGGGAAGAAAGTCAGTGGTAGCTTAATGGGAATAGCATTGAATCTATCAATTACTTTGGGCAGTATGGCCATTTTCATGATATTGATTCTTCCTATCCATGAGCATGGAATGTTTTTCCATTTGTTTGTGTGCTCTCTTTGTTCCTTGAGCAGTGGTTTGTAGTTCTCCTTGAAGAGGTCCTTCACATCCCTTGTAAGTTGTATTCCTAGGTATTTTATTTTCTTTGTAGCAATTAAAATTTTCTTTACATGATTTTCAACTTTACATTTCTCCATTTTTCACATGAATATTTGAAAATTTGTTTTTGTTTTCTTTAGTTTGGCTTTAGAGACTTCACTGTAACAAGGTGATGCCAATTTAATGAACTCAAAGTACATTGCACATATAAGCAAAAGCAGAACAAACATTTCATGTCTGACTGGGATCTTAACTGAAACGGAGTTTGGTTTGAACAGTGCAGCTTGGTATATTAGATGGGAGGACTCAGGTCTCCTGAATCAAGGACAACTTGCTCTGTTATGCATGGCCACCAAAGTCCATATAAATTCTTTTTTTCTCCCTCCAAAATTTGATGATGTTGAGGAAATAGAATGAAAAACACAATCTTCTCTCAGTCCAGAAATTTTCTCCATGAAGATAGTAGAAACAAAAACCACCCCAGTTTTACTTTTGAATTAGCATTAAACCAGGATGTGATGTTAATCACAGGTAATCCGCTGAAAGACTGCAAAATCTCACCTTTCTGTATGCCAACCAGTCACAACCCATTGCATACATGCTTTCAGTATAAACAATAACTAGTCCATGAGTAAAAAGATTTAAAAGCACTATTTGTCTCACGTAATTCATCCTCAAATCAACCATTGCCGGGGTGACCATCTATGTTAATTGGCTTTACCCAGAAAAAAAAAATTCTCCTATATTTCTGGCAGGATGTAATTTTGTGACTTGGAGCAAGGTGCCCACTGAAGTTAGGTTCCTACTCTCCCAGATAAACTTGGAGATAGGGGTGCTATACCCCTTGATGTTTACATTTCAAAGAGATGGCTCCTGAATCCTTGAGAAAGGCATTCCTGACTCTTAAAGCTGACAAAGTCCTATCTGATTTTCAAAAGGATTTATATACATTTCAAAGGGAAGAGAAGGTACTTATAATTACAAGTTTTCTAATGCAAATGCTCAAAGAGATAGGGAGAGAGGAGCTATCTCTTTTCTCATTTTCAACAGGGAGAATTAAGCACCTTATTTTTGATTTATATTTGTCCTTACAACTACCACTCTTAAATGTGAATTCCTAATTAAGAACCATGAAACTGACTCATTTCATCAGATAAAGGCTTTTGGTATTCTCTGCTATTATGTCAATAAGTTTAATATATCCAGATTTTCACCCTTATTTTCCCTGTGACCAAGGGTCTACATTTACAGGACAGCTGGGTGGGTTTATTAACAGTCGTCAGTTTGTAGTGATATGCCTGGTACCCAAGGGAGCAATAAAATTTGTAAACTTGCCTCCTACTTATATCACCAACTGAGGCACAGAAACTCATATTACAGATGTTTAATTAGTTCTTGACTTCCAGTCACTGATTTTGGACTCTAAACTGGACTAAGAAACTTTCATTTTGAGAATGTATGTTCAGTCCTGAGATAGTTATAGATGTTTGCTGGGAGATTTTTTTCAGAAAGTGGCACTCACAGCATCACATTTGATTTGAAGGGTGCTCATCAGGACATACCTGAGGCTGTCTGGACCCTCAATCGTGGTTATGCTTGAAGTGTGTGCCTTCTAGAGAAACAGAGTTACTTGCACAAGTGTTATTTTCAGTACATTCCTTTGACTTTCTGCATAAATAGGCATCACATCACTTTCTCACTCTACTCCAATTTCTATCTTCTTGAAAAATGAGCAAAGTGAACTGGTTGGGGTTAAAGGGGAATGCTCCTGATTTAGCAAGTAGCAGTGGGATACTGAGTGGCCTTGTATGACTTAATATGTTTACTCTTAAAGGGTTGGTTCCCAAGGAGTTGCAGAGATAGTTCTTGGGCTTCAGTCAAAGAAAAGAATAACACAGCTGCCCTCAGCAAGGGGGAATTCCAGCATAATGGATTGGCAATGGAAACAGTTTAAACCAATATAAATATAATAGCCACCCACTGAGAGGCAATTTACACACACCAGGCCAGCCTTGAAGTGGTGTACTTGGCCAGTGTAATCTACTCAGGGTTATTTTATGAGACTTGGTATAAGGAAAATGGGTGAAGAGAAAATGAGAAGTAGGGGAAGTAGACCACTCCAAGTGACATGCTAAAGCCACAAACCCCCTGCTTCAGGAGCATTGCTGATTTGTGTGACACAGAAAGAATGGTATCTGTCTAGCACCTTCTTTAAGAAGTAATATGTTTTTACGTGCTAATCTGGCCTTGATTTCAGTTCTGGTTATGCCCCTAACTAGTGAAATGGCTGTGGATATTTTACTTCCCTACTCTACTTGAATAAAAATAAGGAGTCACATTAGAAAGCCAGTCAAAAAAAGTGCCTGGAATTTGGGCTCTAGAACCAGGTTCTCTGGGTGACATTGTGAGCACCTTTCAAGATGGCTGTGTGAACTTGGGCAAGTTTCTTACCCTCTGTAAGCCTTACTTTCCTCATCTGTACAGTGGGGACAATAGTACTGCTTTCTTAATACCCTTCTTATAAATATTAAGGGAGATATTCATGTGAAAGCACTTTCATCATGTCAAGCCCATGATGAGTACTTACTGAAGGTTAATCATCCTTATAATCAGGAACCTTTATAGTCTCTTCCTGCTTCTAATGTCTAAGAGTTTTATAATGCTTTGTCATTTCTAATTTATCATCACGTTTTAATGCCTAAGGGAAATTCTCTTTGAGAAATAGTTATATTTTCTGACTTCATATTTCTAAAAATAAGATTTATTTGTATGCCTTTAATTCTAAACCATTAAGCATTGTTTCAGAAAAGCTACTCTTTCCCATGATAAATTCCATCAAGTTTGCAGAAATGAAGGGAACTCTACCTTTGTTTATGTTTCAGAGGCTTCCTGAGCAATAGTCATGTTAGGCCCAGCAGTGAGGGCATACGTTTCTAAAAGTTAGAAGATGTTCACCAGAGTGGATCTTTGCATGGATCTTGTAAAATAAAGTTCATGGCCAACATGCCTATAACAAAAGACACATTAACAAGAGAAAAGCATAACAAATTTAGTCAAAGTTTTACGTGACGTGTAAAGCCTTCAGAAATGAAGATCCAGAGACTTAGGGAAAACTACTTTTATTTTTGCTTAGGTTGAATGAAACATGGATTGCCATGTAGAAATGTGATTGGACAAGAGTATGATCTAATGGTAATAGACTGAGTGGGAAGGAAAACCATTCTAAAAGGCCTTTTGCTCAGATACTTTTGGCCTCTCCACAGTAACATTTCTTCCCCTGGAAATATGGCAGGATCTCTCTGCAATGGGAGTTTTTATAATCTACTATCAGACAAGGGTAGGCCAGAGAATTTCTTTATGGCAAGCTCCTAGATAGATAGGCTAGAGAAGGTTAAAGTAATATTTCTAGGTTTTGTTTTCTAGTTACTATTGTAACCACCTGATAAGTTCATCTTGCCCATTGTCCAGAAAACCCAATTCACTGAAAGCAGCAGGTTTTTGCAACAGAGAAAGAATGAAATGGTTCCAGGGCTGACCAAGTAACCGGGGAAGAGTTTATTACTGTACAAAGGAGTCTCCCCCCAGATTTGGACTATGTTTTTTTTAAGGATAATCTGGCAGGCAGGGGCTGTGTAATAAGGAATGCTGATTGGTTAGGTTGGGGATGAAATCATAGGGGTTAAAACTGTCTTCTTTTTGTCTTCATTTACCAGGTAGGATCACAAAACCAGCTGGGCCAGTTTGCTGGTCTGGGTGGCGCCAGCTGGGCTATCAGAAGGCAAGGTCTGATAATTACCTTGAACAGCAACCATAGGTTTTACAAGAGTGATTTTATCTATAGGATCAATTAAGGAGGTTAGAAATCTTGTGGCCTCTGATTGCATGACTCCTGAGCCATAAGTCTAACCTCATGGCTAATTTGTTAGTTTTCCAAGAGTGATTTGGTCTCTGAGCAAGTAAGAGATTAGTTTCAGAAAGAGGCTGTCATTATCTTTGTATGTATGTATGTACGTATGTATGTATGTATTCGAGACAGATACTTGCTTTGTTTCCCAGGCTGGAGTGCAGTGGCACGAACACAACTCATTGCAGCTTCAACCTCCTGGGCCCAAGTGATCTTCTTGCCTTAGCCTCCTGAGTAGTTGGGACCACAGGCATGTACCCCCATGCCCAGTTAATTTTTTATTTTTTCTTTGTAGAGATGGGGTCTCATCATTTTATCCAGGGTGGTTTGAATTCTTGGGCTTGAGCAGTCCTTCTGCTTTGGCTTCCTGAAGTTCTGGGATTAGAGGTATAAGCCATCACACCAGCCTATCTTTGTTTTAAAGTTAAACTAAATTTCTCCCATGGTTAGCTTGGTCTATGCCCAGGAATGAACAAGGACAGCTTACAGGTGAGAAGCAAGATGGAGTCAGTTAGGTCAGATTTCTTTCACTGTCATAATTTTTCTATCAGAATTTTTTTCCCCGTCATAATTCTTGCAAAGGTAGATTCACTATTACCTGCCTTGGGGATGAGGAATTCTGATTTCTATGACTTGCTTCAAAGAAGATTGACAGGTGAGTGACAGGAAGGCACTAGCAGGTCTGAGAGGCCATGTTCTGGGGCTGTTTCTGAGGTCTTCCAATTTCCTTTACTTCCAAAGTATTCAACATGCCAAAGCACTACACTTCGGGGGTATCTTTTTCTGAGCTCCAATAATCTACATGAAGTATGAGGTATAAAAGAAATATATTTCATTAAATTTAATAATTACTCCACCTAACTTACTAGTTGGGAATGACTAAAGAGAAATGAATACAATGTATTTTTATAAGACTTATCAATATCACAGTGGATAAGGCAAATAATGAGAAGGTGGATGCTGGATACTTGATCTTCTCATAGATCTAGGAGGTGTATGTACCTGTTTCATATTTTGCTTCTAAGAATGAAATGAGATAGAGACACATTACTGTCTGTAGTAGTACACGCAATAAAACTGAAGAGTATCCATATTATTAAGAGAGGTAAGATCCCCATAGATTCAAATGGCTCACCTTTTCTAAGTGTTATTTTTAATATTCATGATAAAACTCATATTACTCAGCATATTATTAATAATAAATTTCTAGAGCATATATTCTGAGGTTTCTTAACACAGATTTTCACTTTACTAAACAAAGTGATCTTAGGTTGGGCTTCAGGCAGCTTAATCTCTTAAAAAGCAATTTTAAAGGGTGGTGTTAGCCTTTTAGTAGCTGGAGCATAAATAATACTATTTCGTTTACCTGTGTTAACCAAAATCCTTTATGGAGCTTTATGAATACCTCAAACATAGCATTTTTGGTGTCTTTTTTGGAAAGAGTAACTAATTAATTAAAAAATACTTTATTCATGCCATTTATCCTTTATCTTTGCATGGAAGTTATGTGAAACTAGGAAGGAAATGTAATGTCTGCTTTATACAACCTTTACTGACATAAATTAATTTTCAGTTAATGAGAATTTGCAACTAAACAGTGTTTTTTATTCTTCAAGTGGTAGTAACTATTATTAAGGGGCAACACCTGGTTCCTCTGTAGTTAATGTGTCTGATATTTCTGGAGATAAGAAGAAAACATTGAAGATGACCCAAGGCCACATACTTCTCAAGGAGATATTTTATTTTAAAATTGTAAGATTTAGGTTCCTCTATGTATGTATGTATGGGTATGTGTTGTGTGTATTCATTTCGTGGCTATCTGTGAGAAGCATTTCCTTGTAAAGCTCCGTTAAGCAATTTGAAACATTAGGCAATCACTTCACATTTTGACCACCAAGAATATGGGAACCCCAGTGAAGTTATTCGTTTATAAGTCATAGTCGTTCATATTTCTAGGAGAGACATGGACCCAGTTTTCACTTTAGTACTGTGGCAGCTAGAAGGACTCTTTTCTGAAAACACATGTAGGGAGTGAGGCAGGGGCAGAGAGGGAAGTTATGTAGCCTGAAAATTAGAGCTATTTGTCTTTTAAAGATAATACGTGGTAGTGGTAAAAATGTCTCCTATAAGGAGCTTTTACTTCCTTTAACTTTACAATCTAAAGTCCTATATCGTGTTTAATTTGGGTACATTATGTTCAAATGCATATGGGACATAATTGAACAGTAAAGTACTTTCAAGTGACCTAGTTGAGAAGATCATACATTTTCTAAATATTTGTAGTATTTTAGGCATCTGATGAACTAAAATACAGGCTTGGATACAAAAGAAATAAAGAAGTAGGTGACTATTAACTATAATATTGCTATCACAAATTTGTAAGGAGGATGAGCAGACTTACTTGTTTTTTGGCTTATACAGATAAATTTCAGCATAACATTTTACATCTGGTTTTCTCTTTATTCACTAAATTCCATGCTCTCTTACTCACTAAAAGAAATGTTTGTTTAGGTTAACAATCTGTAAAGCAGTTCTAGCCCTATATCAATCCATTATGAAAATCTAGGTCAGGATACTATTAATGCATTTTTACCTAGAATTCTCTTCTGGATGTTTGGAGACAAGTATAATCTTTGTATTAAGGCAGAGTGATCTGGGCTACAGAAATAAAGAGGTTAAAAGTGGTCCAGATGTGACATGACTACACTATTTACCATCACCATCATCCTGATAACTGACAAATGATTGACAGCAGCACTTGGCAATGACATGATTTCCCTAATGTGTTGGTAAGAACTGAAAGGGGTAATTTTGAATAGAAAAGACTGTGAGTTTCTAATACCTGCATACCAGGACTAATCAGAAAATCATGTTACTTCAACTTCTATTGAAAGAAAATTCACAAAATACTGGAGTAAGGAACCATTAACTTTTGGGACATGTTTTAAATCATTTGTATTTTTATACTCTGAATATTTTATAATCCATTTTTAAATACTAAAAAATAATTTTTAATTCTAAAAATAATGAACATCAAAATGTAAGATGTGCAAATATTTTAAAAAACGAGCCAGAAGATTAACAGGCGTTTGGTATAAGCCAGTTACTATAGCTGGATGCTTAAAATGGCTCCAAGTTTCCGAGCAAGAAATGCAAAAAAAGATAAACACATTGGTTTACACATTTTTTTCTTCTCTGACAAAAGAAAATAAAGACGCTTATCTGTGGAAGCAAACTTTTTTTCTGGGACCAAATTTCAGACAAAATTTATCACTTGTTTCCTTGATTAAGAGGTACTGAATAACATAACAGACAATGTCTGCAAGAAACAAAGATACTGCTGAAATGGACAGCTCTGGTATTGATTCACTTTACTGGCTGAGAACATAACATTAAATTGTACTCAGTGAAGCCCTTTCTGCAGGGGATAAGAGGAAATGGCCAAGGTATTCCACTTTCTGATGATTAAAGTTGATAGTGGGCTAGAGCCTGGAGACTAGGAGTAGGGATAGTTAACATGCCCATTATACTGCCTCCAACATCATATGTCTTACAAGAGCCTTTGGTCTGTGTTAGGAGGCAGTTAACTCATGACTGAATTCTCACAGTTTCCTGCAGTGCAGATAGTCTATGTTGTTTGCTAAAGTGAAAAACTTACAGTTAAGAAGGAAAAGTGGTTACTGAAATGAGAAAGTTTAAGAGAGAAACTTATATTCTTGCTCAGACAGAAGGTCAACTCGATTCATCTTTAGTTGTGGGAACAGGGTTACCTAAAAGTAGTGCCAATCTTTTTCACAAAGAGGAGCGTTTTATCTTGTAAAGGATTTCACAGAGTGTTTGGTCGAATCTTTATGTTGAGTGCTGCATTTCAAAGATGAGATGACTTCAGAATGAAACGTGTTTATGGCAAGTGTTATCAAATACTTTCTAGTTCATAGTGATGGGGGAGTCTATGGGTGGTCCTTGTAGCATGTCTGTATTTAAGTAAATTATTCACGTAAATGATAGAGAATATGAAGCCAGTTTTAGACTTACATAAAGATGCTGAGCATTGAAGTATAAGGACAAAAAGACAATCTCTGGAGTCAGAGAAACTGAATCCTGGTGGTACATCCACTTAGTTCTTTTACTGTGTACAATTTTGCCTCCTAGATTTCAGCTTTCTTTTATGAAAAATACATACCAAAGGCCAGGCTCCATGACTCATGCCTATAATCCCAGCACTTTGGGAGGCCGAGGCAGGTGGATTTCCTGAGGTCAAGAGTTCGAGTCCTACCTGGCTACCATGATGAAACCCTGTCTCTACTAAAAAAAAAAAAAAAAATACAAAAATTAGCTGGGTGTGGTGGTGGGTGCCTGTAATCCCAGATACTCAGGAGGCTGAGGCAGGAGAATCTCTTGGACTAAGAAGGTGGAGGTTGCAGTGAGCTGAGATCACGCGACTGCACTGCAGCCTGGGTGACAGAGCAAGGCTCCGTCCAAAAAAAAAGAAAAAGAGAAATATATAACCAAATTGATTTAAAGTTTGAAAAGAAAAAACATGTATAGAGATTGCCCATATTCAACAATTAGTCTTTCTGACATCCCATATCTCATTTGGCAAGTACCTGTTAATTACTTCTAAATACAAAGGCAATAAGGCTGAGAAAATAAAACATATCAGCATAGCTGATTATTCAGCTTGCATTCAGCATAGTCATTTCCCTCCTACCCTACTCCTTCAAAACACTAGTTGTATTTTGGAAGGACTCATACAAATGTATTATTTTTTAATCTTATGTCATGTACTAAAATAGCAGAAGAAATCAGTATTTCTCAAAGTGTCGATGCTAGATTAACTAACTCAGAATTTCTGAGGGTATTTGTCATATACTGTGTACCCAAGTCAGGCCTATTGATTTAAAATCTCTGGGTGTCTGGAATCTGTATCTTTAAACAAGTGCCATAGTTAACTCGTAGGTACAGTAGAGCTCGAAAATATCTGTAGTAAGTTATGAAATGTCTTAATCTCAATTCCAGGGAGTAAAACCCTACTATCCTGGCCAACATTTTTACTAATCCTAATCCTTTCTCTGCCTTTATCATAACAACACATGTTGCATAATATGCAGTGGGGAGTATTATTCAGGAGACAGAAGGATTATGCCTGCAAATGTCATCCTTGAGTTCATTGTAGAATATTATATTTTCCAAATGTTGCTCACCAATATATCCCATTCCATAGGTTTTTTTTACAATGTGATGTTGACATTTCTCCACCAAAAAGATGGAGTCTACGTGTCTTCCCCTCAAATCTAAATGGGCCTGTTACTATAGCAAAAATGATGTTATGTGACTTCTGAGGCTAAATCAAAAAAGGCGTTATTGTTTCCACCTCTTCATCTTGGAATTCCTACCCTTAGAATCCAGCCTCCATGCAGCAAGGAAGCCACATAGCATTTGGGAAGGCCAGGTATAGGTGCTTTTTCCAAGGCCGCAGGCAAGGTACTAGTTGACCAGCCATGTAAGTGAATGAGTCTTCATTTGTTTCCAGCCCCCAGACTTGAAGCCACCCCAGCTGATATAATTAAAGCAGAGATTTATAAGAAAAGTAAATTTCAGATTTGTGAGTAAATTAAGTGTTGTCATTGTTTTAAACCACTACTAAGATTTAGGGGTTTTATGCATCAATAGATGAAAAGAATACCCAAATTGTAGGTGATTACTTATGGTTTTGTTTTTGCTTTTGTTGTTGTTGTTGTTTTTGAGATGAAGTCTCATTCTGTCACCCAAGCTGGAGTGCAGTGGTACAATCTAGGTGCAGGCTCTGCCTTCCAGGTTCTCTGCCTCAGCTACCCTAGTAGCTTAAATTACAGGAGCCCACCACCACAGCCAGCTAATTTGTGTATTTTTAGTAGAGACAGGGTTTCACCATGTTGGCCAGGCTAGTCTCGAGCTCCTGGCCTCAAGTGATCTGCCTGCCTTGGCCTCCCGATGTTCTGTGATTACATGCGTGAGCCACCACGCCTGGCCTATGTAGGTGATTATTTTTGAATCCCAACTGGTGATGTTATCTTCTTCTTGTGGACATCTGACATATTCTTATCTGTATTCCATTTGTTCAATCAATATGGGCCATTTCCACTGGGAGTTCTGGAATGCCTGGATTCAACTCTTCTTCTCCTATCCTGTATCAATGAATTGGGCAAATGACAGGTTACATGGCTCTTCTATAGTAAATATGGGAAGTTGATTGACTATAGACTCCATTTAAAAGGAAACCAACTATTTAAAACAAAAGAGAGCATGGGATTGAATATCACTAGTCAAAGATTAGAGAAGGATATTACAGAGTTGAAAAACACAACATATAAATGAATGAGAGAGAAAAGCAAGATAAATTGGTATGAACGGGTTGCCCAAGTACAGTGGAAACCAGTTGCATTTGAGTGGATCTCTTTTAAAGCTTCTCTAACTAAAACATTATTCTAAGGCCTGAGAAAACCATAGCTAAGTCTGACAGTCTTTGCCCTTTCGGACCTCACTTTTCCAGTGGAGGAGATATATAGGCAGACACATATCTCTAAGAGAGTTTATCTTAATGGAGGTCATAATATAGAAATGATAATATGGGGTAGAAGCATTCATGCCAGCAAGATAGATCAGTATCACAAGGTTGGGATGAAGTTTGACAAGATAATATCTTGTGGTGAGGGAAGGATATGTCATTGAAAATATGTCATTCCAACTTGAGAAACAGAGGAAAGGCAAGAGGATGCAGCTCACACCTGAGGAACGTTTATTATCATTATGACCTGGGATGGATTGACTGCTTATTAGAAGATACAGTTGTAGGAAGAGGTCAAGATCTTTACTGGTCTGAACATATAGCTTTGTTTTTGATGATGAAATTAAAGGATTTAGAAAGTGGGGAAAAATGAAGTGTGTTTTAATGATGATAACCAAGGTAGTCATGCAAATCAGGTAGTGGTGGCAAGGAAAAGTCTATTAAGAAACGATTGCATTACTGAAGCCAATATGAGCCCAAAGCAGGGTAGTGGCCCGCAGAAGAATGTGAAGAGTGAAATAGATGCAAAAGATGCTAAGGAGGCGGGTCTGATGGGCTCTGGTGATTAATGGTCAGTCTGGGTTCAGTCTGTGGGAAAAGAGAAAATGGAAGAATGATGATGACGCTGTTAACAGAAAAGAGCTGTTGATTGAGTATCTGTGTGTGTGTGTATGTGTGTGTGCATGTGTCTGTGAGTAAACGGACTGCATGAGTAGATTCCCACTGGCTTTTGAGCTACTTCAGGGCAACCTTCTTCGGTGTCTACTATTTTATCATATAAGGTGCTCAGTAAATTATTTCTGATATTAATTTAAATGATGGAGAAGACAAAGGAAGAGTAAATGCCACTAATATTTACGAAAAGACAAAGATATACCAGAAGATTTATGTGGTAGGAACTTCACACATACGTGAAATTTAATCTTTTCAACAATGCTATGAAGTAAAAATGATTATTCCTATTTTACAGGTAATAAAACCAAGGTGCAAGGTGGCTGTTTGCACTAATGTCTGCAAATGGCATCCCTGTATATCTGACTGTGCAGATTATGTCTTTTCTCATCTAGCATTAAGATCTTCCAGCAAAATGATCTGTCTTTGGTCATTTTCCAAAATCCATTCCCTGCAGGCCTACACATGCACACATTGAATGTTAAAGATTAAGAGTAACTTGATTTAGATCATCACTATTTCTCTAATCATTAAGTTACCTATTGTGTTGCTTCTTAGTGGGTGGCACTGGTGCAGAGAGAGCATTTTATAGATTACAAATCGCTTCCGTGTGCCTTTGATTTTCAACCAATCCAATAAAAGATTTCACTATCTCTGAGGATTGATGCACAGTGGAGGGTATACCAAATATTGCAACGTATAGTAACCTAATATTTGAGAAATTCAGAGATGCTTCAGAATATGTATACAAAACAAGCTACCTAATAAATTAAATGCACTCTTCTACAACAGAGGGGCCATAATTGTATTTGCTTGAATTTGTGCAAATACAAAAAATAAGTATATTATTTTTAAATACCCCCAGAAAAAAATAAAATACAAAAAGCATTTGTTTTGGGTGTTTAAGACTATAAATATCTTTGTTCTGCAAAAAAAGAAATTATACCTCAACATAGGCTAGGTGTATATTTTGTGGACAGGCAACTAGAATACAGAGTTAGAAGGAAGTAGAGAAAGCAAAACACATAAAACTGAAGTGGGCCACAAAGTATAGTGCTGCTCCTTTCAGAAAATCATACTGTAAATGTTCTTTCAAAAGATATTTAAGTGATTTTTGTACATATAGATTTTGTACAAAATAGTGCATGTTTCTGAAATGCCTCTGTGTCTTAGACTAGTGGAAAATGTTATCTTTATGGTTTTCTCCAATCAGAAAAGTTACAAGGAGCATTGCAGACTGTTTACTTACTTAGTGAAAGCCATAAGTGGGCCTGGTATTGTGTAGGCTTCAGCATATTTGAAATAGACCTAGAATCTCAAATATGTTGCATCCTTTGAACACAGTCAGACAATCTATGTGCTGGTAAATGAAGCACAACAATGTAATATTGCTTTCTAATATCAGTCTTTCAATTTCCCTATTGGACCTTTAACACTATATTTCATAATCAGGTCAGTGATGACTGTACATCAACACGTTTTCCTATGTTTGTGTGTGTGTGTGTGTGTGTGTGTGTGTGTAAAACTTCTTATTGCCCTGAAATGCCAGAACCCTTCACACTAGTCCATAAAAGTAACCAAAATAAACCAGCGAATGTATATAGGTCTATTAAAAACATAACCATTACTTCTACAATGATGACCAACTTAATGCATTTTGGAACATACCATAGCTAATATTATTCTGAAAATATTTATTAAGCATATGAACATCTAGACATAATTCAGTGTAATGTAGTAAACTGTTAGGTTTATAGTATTTCACATCTATCATACTAAGTTTGGTTCTCCAGTTTTAAGCAATAATAGTATTGTTTTATTTTTTATTATTTTTTAAAGAGTGACTTCATTATAACACAGTAATAGGAAGAGTTATGTGAACTTAGGACACGAGGAAGACTATGAATGTGTTGATACTCCTTTATGGGAAAGGTTATTGTTTTGTTTGAACAATAAAGCTATTGATTACTCCCTAATATTGGGGGGAAATATGAGATTTTAGCATTTGTTTGGAAATATAAGAACACAACATTACATTCTCCTTAACGTAATAGCTATGATTTATTCAGCTCTGTGCATGTTGCAGGAAGCTTGCATCAATTACCTCACAATGACCCTATGGAGTGAGTCAATGAAGAGGAAACTGACACCAAGAGAGGTCCACTGTCTGGCCATGATGCTGATAAGTAGCAAACGTCAGTGTTGAAAAGGGAGTTTGGGATATCAACCCCACTCTTAGTTTGCTTTACACTGTTTTTTATTTTACTTTTTTAACAGTGGGTCTTTCTACAAAATAATTCAGATGCATTGGCTATAATTCTATAATGATTTTTTGGGAGGTTGATGCCCCCCTCCACAACACTTTCTGTGAGGCATTTTAATTACAGATTACATTACCTTTGAAATCCGAAGTGGATTTACTTAAAAGAAAACATAAATGAAGTCACTCTTTTTGTAGGGATTTAAAGGATATTCAAGCACTATATTTTACTGCTTTAGAAAATATTAACATTGGATATTCAAGCACTATATTTTACTGCTTTAGAAAATATTAACATTCTCCGTTGACTTTGGAGTGCGTAAGAAAAGTAGTATCTCATACAAAACCTGAAAATTATGCAGATGAAACTTAATTGTTATTTACTAAAAAGTAGATGTTGATAGATTTTTCAACTTTACTAGGTTTAGTCATTTTGTCGATTCTAGGTCTCTTTTTTAAAAAAGCAAAGGTATAAACATGAAGATATTTAATCATCATGGAAGATAAATTAATATAATGAAAAAGCATTCACTATTTTCTTTCTGTTTGTCCATATTTGTTGTTTTTTTCTATGATATAAACCTTAATCATGCTTTCTTTAACGCATTCATAGTAACTGTGAGGTACAGTTGTTTTGCAATTTTTTTGATCTATGAATTTAGTTGAGATACATTTGAGTTTTTAATGTTGATTAAAAATATGAAGATACAGAAAAGTAAAAAGGCATATATATTTATGTATATTAAATACTATAATAATGTATAAAATCAGTAGTATATATTAACATTATATATCATATATATGTGAATTATTTTACTATTTTAGTATATATATACACAAATAAATCTATAGAAGAAAAATAACAGGCTTTGAGGGACAAATCATGTGACTAATGCCAGAATAATTGAATTCATTTAAATTACATATAAAAGATATAATAAGAAATTTTGATATAAGGATATTTGTTAAGTAACCATGTCAATTTTAAAGCCACACTAACTTAGATGAATTCAAAATCTATATTTTAAATGCTATCTAATCTTGGGATAGATGTTTGATCTCTAAAACTCAGATTCTTTATTTGTAGAAAGGAGTTAAGGATATCTCAAAGGAAAATTGTGAAAATTAAAAACAAGTTAGTGAATAAAAATTGTTTGGCCAAGCAGTTCTAGCAAACAGTTTGTAACCAGTTAATGATACTTGTTATTTTATTTCTACAAAATGCCTTTTTAATTTTAATAACTATTTGTGGATTGAAACACCATTTTAGATAATTTTATCGATTAATTATCAATAAAATTAATCAACAGTAGGAAGAACTTGAGAGATTATCCAGGACAAACCTCACTGTTATGGCAAAATAAAATTTGAAGATTTAGAGCAGCCCTTTTGTTGGGTGGGTAGAACAGGTTAATGGTAAAATCAGCCTTGGAACCCAGTGAATGTATTGGGGCCCCCTCTACTACTGGGGTTTGGTGAAACAAGTAAATGACATGTTCCTCTACCAATACAGACCTAATGGGGACACGAGACAGAATGGCGGTGAAATAACTGATTGGAGAATGTGCCTAATATTTCGTCCCTGAATATGACTGATTTGCCCACTCAGTCACAGACAGCTCTGGAACATGAAGAACCTTCCAAATGGGCCTTGCCTTCCTATGATTCTAACACACAGAAGAGAGGGCGGGGTCTGCTTCTTGAGTATGGGTTGCCAAGAACAAAAAGCAAAAGCAAAAGAAATAAAAAAGCCCTGATGGGCTTGAGCTGAGTGTGCCCAATTTCCTAACCAAGATTTACCAGTCACATAAATGAGTGAAGGTAGAGAAAAGACCTAGTCTGAGAAATTCTTCCTCATGAAAAGGGAAGGAAAGAGAAAAAGAAGATCTCTATGATATACTAAAAATAAAATGCAAGTTTTCATTTCATTCTATTTAGTATCTAACAATAATTCATATGGACCTACTTTGTAATCTATTTAGGATAAAAATGTTTCCATGATTTTCTTGTAAACTTCTCCATTTTATATAAAACAGCCATTTACAATAATAATCTAAATTGTATGAATAATAAAACTATTCAGTCTTTTTCTCTAAACCTCATTGCATTTGAGAAGATCTGACTTGCCCTAATATTTTGCTCCTCATTGCCAAACTGTCTTAATCTTTTTGCTTTCTCTGTTAAGAGTCACATCTTAAAACCTGATCGTGGTGGCTTTTCTCCAACTGTTTCCTCTTATGGGGACTATCAAAACTTTCTTGAAATCTAACATGTGACCTCAAGAGTTCGCTAAAGTCCCAAAGGCAGTATTTTATGCAGAAAAATGTGTGCTCTACCTTGTTATTTTGATTAAGATTGTATTTAAAATAAATTTAAAATAGTGACATGAAAAGCAAAATAAATCAGTTTAGAATGAATGCCAAGTCTAATAAATAGCATAATCTGAGTGTATTTAATAGTAAGGGAATGAAATATAATGCCATGGGAAATTGCTAATTTGCAGTAACTATGAGGAGATCCGTTAATACTACATACTACAGGTTATTGTATTTTGAGGATTAGCAAGAATTTGAAAAACACAGGATGTGAAATTAGAGATAGCAGATGTAATGCATTTCTTTTCAAGGACTGTTTTAACTATTCTTAGTGTTTTGTAATGTAGTGGTAAATGCATATAATAGTCTTGGTAAAATTTATGAAATTTTATCAATAGCATTATCCAGTGGCTATTATTTTTTTGCTGACAGGATCTCTTTGTGAAAGATCACATCTCTTTGCAAAAGATTTCAAATGACAAGGTTTCTTTGTGAAAATTTTGAAGATTACCAGATTATTAGAAAGAATTCCTGAAGTTCCATGACAGTTGTTATTTCATCTTGACAAATTTTACATCAGAGGCTGATAACTTTCATGTAATATTTAGTATTATAAGCAAATCAGCACTTTTCTGACTGTCCTATTTATATGTCACACTCCAGAGTAAAAGCAATGAATGTATTTATTCAAAATGAAAAAAATATATGTCTTTTTTTTCACATGTAGGACCTCAATTTGAGTGAATATTGTTGAACTGAGTTGAGCATGCCTGGGAAGAATTACTATATTTGAGGTTAATAATCACTCTATAAGTGTTAATTTTAAAAAGCAATTGACTGTCATCTCCAGACACTGTTGCTCTCCATCACATGACCCTGTTTATTTTCTCCATTGCACACATGTTTATTGTCTATCTTTCCCTCTCTGCATCAAGGGCCGTATGGGTAAGGCCTTCAAGGTTTGCTTTTCATTGGCTTCCCTGGTCCTCACATAGTTTCTGAGATGTGCAGACACTCAATGACCATTTGCCAAATGAAAGGACAGAATCAGACCAGCAGGACTTTGTGGGTTTTTACACAGAGCATTTTACATATAGTTCACTATAAACTAGGCCTTCATTTGCATGTGTTATTAGGAGTGAGTCTTCATGCAACTGAATATTCATGCTCTATGAGATTGTGTTGGCGAAGTTCTCAGACCCTTTGCTGGCACAGAGCAGACTCTGAAATTGTCTAGACTTGTAAATATACAAGTCTTGGTGAATGCAACTATAAAGAAAGAAAAATCACAGTTGAATTTGGAAAGTTTTTTTTCCTCCTTTTTCAGAAAACATTTCTGCCTCTATGCAGCCAAGTTAAGAGCATCAACAAATGGTTAAGAGTTTGCCTTCTGAAAATGAAGCTAGAACAGAAAAGAAGACTTTGGCAAACTTAAGGCTACTGGCCAGATGCAGCTCGAGAGCTAGAATAGTTTCCACATTTTTAAAGAATGTTTTTTTAAAGAAAAAGATGAATGTATCATAGAGACCATATGCGGCCCACAAAGCCTAAAATATTTGCTATCTATCTCTTTATAACACCATTCACCTCACTAGACGATGCCATTTAACAACCAAAATAAAATGAGTATGAATAATAATGCAGTTTAGTGTTTTACAGATTGTTTACTGTGAAATTATCATCCTAAGTGTGTTTTATGTATATTCTTCATTGAGTTTTGTTTTTTTAGTCTTGGATAGGCCTTGGATTCTTAATTCTGGCAATAAGAATAAGAATCATCGACCAATGGGAAAACTAAGACATTTTTCATTCCCATTTAAATCAATATTAGAAACAGTGTATCTCTAACTTTACAGTGTAAACAAGAAAAAATGCTATTGCATGTATCATTTATTTAACTTGATTTTTCTTTCTTCAAAATCAATATTTATCATAGAAAGATATATTGTACAAATGTGTTGTATGCCATTAGCAATAAGAGGATATTAATAAAACAAATAAATGAAAGAAAAAGAAAAATGACAACTTGTGATCAGTATTTTGGGTTTAATTTATAACTCATTTTATGACATGAGACTTTCATAAAGCATAAATGTAACTGGTTTCCTATAGATTTCCAGAAATGCTGATCAAATATTTTTGAGCCCTGGCAAACTTCCATTTCAAGAAAATATATTTTTCTTGTTCAGCTTGAAAGGATGAGTCTACCATACAAATATATCTTATTCTATGTATTTATTTCCAATAAAATGAAATGATAGGACTATATCTTATAGGCCTCATTCAGATCTGAGTTAAAAAGCCATTTAGATGCTCAACTACTACTACTGTGTAGTGATAATAGTACCTAAAAAGTAGGAGAGTTTGAATACACAGTGCACAGTGTTTCCTCATTGGAGAATCTTTGTCACAAGTTGTAGATGTTTAGCTCTTCAGGGGTTTGCAGCTCTGGCCATTTATAAGAAAATGGAGAGCAGCCAAGCCAGAGCTCTGGAAGCAGGAGGAGTGTCTCATAAGACCTGCTGTTTGGTTATGCAGGCTTTTCACAATCCTAGGGACTCCATATTTGCATTACTAATAGCACTGTTTTTAAGGGCACTGGCATTTTAGGTGGATTGAATGACAATATTTTTCCCTATTTCAGCTGTACAAATTGAGTCATACTAAGGAAAGACCACACCTTTTTTTTCCACATATTCATTTCAGAGTGTTTATATGTGGATGATATTTAAAAGGCAAATGTGTGATTGAGTAAGAAATCTTATACAAATGTTCGTAGCTTTGACTTTCTAACTCTGACACTTACTAGCTACATACTCTTAGCAAGTTACTCAACCATATTTTTAGCATTAGTTTTCTAATCTTTGAAATTGTTATAATTCTTATTTCATGACATATGAAATTAGGGTAAATATTTACTGAGGGGATGCCACACACCAGGGACTCTTCCTGAGCCCTGGGATATGGTGGTGAACAGGACACATTTTTGACTATGTGCAGCTGAGGTTATAGTGCACGACCATTATAAATGAATATAAATTATGAGCAATAGAGTAAGCCTTCATTAATTGTTATGTTTCTGCTCTGTTTGCCTTGCCTGTCTGTCTCTTCTGCTAGACTGGTATCTCCTTAAGGGCAAGATCTCTTACCTCATGAGGTAAAAAAGATCATTTTACCTCATGAGGTAGAAAAAAATTACCTCATTTGTCTCACCCTGGTCTTTAATAAGTAGCTATTAATTAAATGGATAAATTTTGTCTTTTAATTCCATGTGAACTCCTCATTGTGCTGAATCATGATTTTTAAAAAATTTCAGTCAATTCTTCTACACACACACACACACACACACACACACACACAAATGCTATTTTTGGGATGAATTCAAAATATTTGTACCAGTTTCTGAATCTTAAAGTGAAGAGAACAGTGTGATAGCTTGTGGACCCCAAGTTCACTTTCAGTGCGATGTACATTCATTGCTCATTCTCATCTCTCTTGAAATTATTGTTGCTTGCTCTGACAATTCCAATAGAAATGACTTCCCTCCCCTGGCAAGAAATACTAAAGCTCAGGTTCTCTCTGTCTCTCTCTCTCCCCATCCCTCCCACCACACCTTGTCTACTCTATTGAGGCTGGAAATCGGTAACTTGGCATGTGGCCCTTAAGAACTTTTCCTTTTCCAGATTTCTAGATCACTACCAACTTTGAGCCAAATGAAATTTAACTTCATCCCAAATCCAACATCCTCCTTGCTCTCTACAGCATCTTTTTTCTACCAAGTTATCTGGTCTGAAAACTAGAAAATATTTAATACTTCCTTTTTCTTCATTAACGTATTTATTTATTTACTTAAGGGAAATGCTTGACATGAGGTTTAGGATTATTTTTTAAAAGCACGTGCTATAGTTTGACTATATATGTTCCTGAATTTCTCATGTTGGAACTTTGATGTCAAGGTGATAGTATTTAGAAGTTAAAGGCCTCCGGGGGAAGTGATGAAGGCATCAGGACTCTGCCCTGGTGAACAGGATTAATGCCTTTATAAAAGATGGTTGAGAGAGCTGCCTGGTCCTTTGGCCCTTCTGCCTTTCCACCACGTGAGGACATAGCAACAAGGAGTCACTTTTATTTTTTTAAAAAATTTTTTTATTATTTTTTTTAAGGCAGAGTCTCGCTCTGTCACCCAGGCTGGAGTGCAGTGGCTGAATCTCAGCTCACTGCAAGCTCCGCCTCCCAGGTTTGCGCCATTCTCCTGCCTCAGCCTCTCGAGTAGCTGGGACTACAGGCACCCGCCACCTCCCCTGGCTAGTTTTTTGTATTTTTTTTAGTAGAGACGGGGTTTCACCGTGTTAGCCAGGATGGTCTCGATCTCCTGACCTTGTGATCCGCCCGTCTCGGCCTCCCAAAGTGCTGGGATTACAGGCTTGAGCCACCGCACCCGGCCAGGAGTCACTTTTAAAGCAGAGAGAGCCAGCCCTCACAAGACACTGAATCTGCTAAGACTTGGTCATGGACATCTCCATCTCCAGCACTGTGAGAAATAAATTTCTATCACTTATACATTACCTCATCTGTGGTATTTTGTTATAGCGGCAGGAATGGACTAAGACAACATACTATATGTTCTTGTCTCCTCACTGCTTAAAAATGTTCTATGAATTCCCACTGCTCACAAAGTAAAAAATTCAAATGCCTGTGGATAGTACAGACTTCATAATATGACTTCAGTCTACACTTATATGCTCATTTCAAATCACTTTCTCCCAGTCGTCTAATTACAGTTAACCCTAGACACACTATGTATTTTTATTTCTTCTTTTGCTTTCTTCAGTCTGGATTGCCTTCCCTCCACACCTCTAGTTGGTCAACTTTCACTTTTCTCTTAAAACTCAGCTCCATATTTTCTTTAAGTCTTGTACTTGTCTACACGACTCTTGGTTGGCATTAATTTTACTCTTTCCTATGCATCTGTAGCACTTCAACTATCACAGTTTTCATATTACATTCCTATTAATTTTGCTCATTTTTCCTCCCTGGTTAAACTCAGTTACAGTTCCAATGCCAAGTCTTCATCATTGTGTCTCTGCTACCTAATGCAATACTTGACACGTGTTCAATTATTTTTTGGGAGTTCCACCATGCTATTAGGAAAATCTATATAAAATATTGTATTTGGAATATTATGATATTTAGTGTATAATGTATTAGCTTTAAAATTTCATGTTCATTTTTGAACCATATAAGCAACCTGTTTTAATAACCCCAAGTCTTGAGTGTTTGCAGATTCTATTACACTGAAAAAGAGAAATTTTCCAAGATTAGTCCAAGAGGTGCTGGCAAATATGAAGGTGTTCACATTTTGATTATTTTTTTGTAAAGTATTTGGATTTAAGTTTAGCTTTCATTCATCTATTACTTTTTCATTCAATATTTAAGAAGTTATTCCTAGTTCATTTTCCAGATATTCTTTCATATAAAATACAAAAAAATAGAACTTCTCAACTCTTCGCACATATGGCATAGAGAAAGCAGTTCGAATTATATTAATTCAGTGATCAATTTGTTTTTTGACTTTCTGAAATTAAGGAGAATAATCTTTAATAACTAAGAGCCGAATAAATATGACAGGAATGTTAAAGCCCAATAAATGGATTGAGATAGTGAGGGAGTACTTACATGCTGTCAATGAGTTATCTCCAAACTTAGATAAACAAGGTTTCACTTATTCAACAAACATTTAATAAACATCTACTACATACTAGGCTTTGAAATGATACATGGCATTTACTTTCAAACAATTAACCTAGACCAGAATTCAGGCCTTCTGACACTGTTCAAGGACTTTCCATTCCTGCTAAATTATATTATTGGTTAATCTACATTTTATAAATTGATTATTCCTTTGTACTGCAATTCTGAACAATTCCTTGAATCTTAAATCTCTGAGATTTCTAAAACAATTGTAGACCTTATCTCAAAGCCCGTAATTGTGGAGAAATCCTGGGAAAAGAAGAGTTCCCAGACTAGAAGTGATCAAAAATTGTCCAATTTTAAAAATTGGATAGAGATATAAATTCTAGAGAGTACAGTCTTTCAAGTTTAATATTGATTTTTAATATTCTAGAGCAGAGGATCAAGTTGTAGGTCTGTGAGTCCTTAGAATAACATGTATGTTTGGAAGAAATAGATACAGATATATTAGGAACAAGTTATGCTCTTTTAACCTCATTCCCTTTTTTGGTTTCAGTTATGTATTATAAACATCCATATTCTGAAATTATTGATTTATTGAATGGCTAAATTGGAGAGAACCTACTGATGATTCAGATGGCCTTGGCTATTATGTTCAATATTTGAAAATAGTATGTGAGCGGAAACATTTTTGTAGAGTACTGAAATGTACAAAAGTTATTTGTAAGGTTTCAATTAATACTAAATAATGAAATTTAGGACTTTATTGAATGAGAATGTAGTACATTTAAAAATATTTTTATGTGACACCAAAGTGGAAAATACGTCAAATCTAATAGATGATAAAATTAGGGTGTGAATGATCCCAATAAAGTGAGGCTTTATAGGCAGATATAAAGGTTTGCATTTGGGCTAAAAGATCGACCTCATGAGTACCTGATGAGAGAAATTTGACCAAACATCAGTTCAGGTGAAAAGAACTTGTGTTTTTCATTGACCCCCAACAAAATGATGCAGTTGCTGGAAAGTTAATATGATCTTATGGTGAGAAATAAGATCAAGGTTACATGAGGGAGTGACTTGCCTAAACTCGTACAGGCCCAGTGAAATTCTCTGAAATAATATGTTCAGTTGAGGCAGTCATATTTCAGAAGGGGCTATTAATTTGGAGTTTGTGGAGGAATTAAAAAGAAAAGAGAAGATTCAATTCTATAAACAGTTTAAAAATAAATAATTATGAATATTTTTAAGCAGTAATGTTATGAAACAACTCTGCCATGTTATAAAGGGAAAAAGCCCAAATCTTAAGTAATATTTTAAATAAAGTTTAAGATAAACATTTAATTTCAGTTCTGAAATACAGAATTGTAATTTGAATGATTGACATAAACTCTTCTACTTTAGGAGTTTTTACACATCTATAAATTACATTTTTGGGACTTTTCTTGGGCAAAGGAAGTCCCTAAATTAATGTATGCTTTGTTCCTATTTATTTTATAATTTGCTTGCTTCCCTTTGCTTGTTTTCTGGTTTTAGTTTTTGCTTTTATTGTAGACATTTTTTCTTCCTGTATTTTTAACTACCAGAAAATAGGTGTTTGCAACATTATTGTTATTCCTAGTAAATAAAAATTTGTTTCCACAACTGCTGCAAATTGATCAAGCAATATACATCAAATAAACCTTTTATTGTCCTATTTTTGTCCCCATAGGCATTGAACATTACAATGTAACAGTCACAATTATAGCACATAATAAAATCAGGTTTTCCTCTGAATGTTATGTATATAAAACTTTCAGGGTTAACTCTGCTTACCTTTATATACATGCATAAAAAGCTTATGTGTCTTTTTCTATATGTATTCAGACATAATTCAAGTCATACTGTAATATTATTAAGCTAATGTTAAAAATATTAACGTTCCAGAAAAAAATGAAAAATTCAAACAGTGACTAAAGTGTAATATAAATATAAATCACTAATGCAGAAAAAGATAGATACACTGTATAGAGGCATAATATATATCTCAAGCTGAATTTGGGATTTTGAGCTTCGTTTTTGTTTCTGAAAAGACTTTTGAAGACATTTCCAAACTATACAACTCTGAATAATTTTAATAACAAATTTTCTGTTATTTCCTATTGAAATAGTAACATATTTAAGAAAAAAAGGGAAAACCAATCTCTTCAGAACTAAGATAAATAATCTGATTAAGTTATGAGAAAAAAAACCAAGGGCTTATAAGAGGTTTTTTTCCACTCCTGACACGAACCAATGCTGACACCTACAATTCAATTCAATTGTAGAACCAACTACTATAGTCAGCGTCAGACTCCACAGGTTTAAGGACTCAGTGGCGTAAGACTGACCTCCCTTCAGACATGAGTGGCAAGTACCAGGCCCCCAAGTTACCTGAACTTCTTTGCAACTTGGCTACAAAGTCAAGGTTCCACCCAACCTTCAGATTTGATGATTTGCAAGAGCAGCTCATAAAACTCAGGGAATCACCTAACTTATGTTGACTAGTTTATCATAAAGGATACAAATGAACATCCAGATGAAGAGGTACATAGGGCTGGAAGGGACTGGAAGGGTCCTGGGTGCAGAAGCCTCTCTCCTATGGATTGGGGTCCACCACCCTCCTGGCACATGAATATATTCACCCACCCAAAACTCCTCAAAACCTATCGCTTAGGGGTTTTTATGAAGGTTTTTGTTACCTAGACATGATTGACTACATCACTGGAATTAATGATGATTAACTCAGTCTCCATCCCCTATCCCCTCCCTGGAAGTTGGAGGTGGGGTTGAAAGTTCCAAGCTTCTAGTCAAGACTTGGTCTTGCTGGCAACAACCTCCATCCTGAAGCTATCTAGGAGCCCACCAAGAGTTGCCTCATTAGAACAAAAGATGCGCCTGTCACCTTAATCCATCAGAAAGTCCCAAGGATTTAAGTAACTCTTTTCCAAAAACTGGAAACAAAGACCAAATACTTTCTGTGATACCACACCTTGATTTCTGGAAAAAAAAAAAGTTTATTTTACTGAATATATGGTGCATTATTTAATGATGGACAATAAATCAGCACTGTTTATTTATTGAACGACAGTATGTTTTATACCTCAACCTCTAGATGAATCTAAAACAATTAGTGAAAAGTAAAAGATTTAGTCAGAGAGTTCTTTATCATCCTTCAGGGCAAAAACTAACATTTTCAATGAAAATATCTTCAGATGTGTGGAGAAGAATCTTAAATTTATTTAAGCCCAATAATTTTGATTATCATGCTTTGTGTTTAACTTAGAAATAAAAGATACCCTAAATAAATAGCAGTGCAGCAAGTAAAACAGAATGAAACATATTTCTATAGTAAAAAAAAATCAACTGTTATTTCTGTCTCTTTAATAGCAATTTCCATGAAGTCTGCAAGATGGCAGTGTTCTTTTTTAGAAAATTATTATTTTGAAGATGAATTCTAATAATAACTATGATATGAGATCTTAGTATATGTTAGTTACTATGTTAACTGCTTTACATGGATTATTTCACTAAGTTGTCATGATATTACCATGAGAATCTTACTGGAAAAACTGATATTTAATGTCCAGGTAATTTGCCAATGGTCTTAGTGAGTATGAGGTGAAACCAGAAATAGAATGCAAGTGAGTAACTCGAATACTTTCCTCTTAAAATTGCACTTCCCTGTTCACTAAAAGTGGACACTCTTCTCTGGTCAGTTTCTAATATATGATGCCATAAGTTGAATACTTGGGAAGTTGAAAGATTTTGTTTAAAAAAGACATTATGATTGAAGATAAGAATACATTGCCTTACTAGAATGCTGTTCAACAATTTACCTGATAACATATTTCACAGAACCATAACTGTAATATATTCCTATAGAATTGTATACCTTCTCATTTTATCTGAATTCGGTAAATAACAGGACTACCCAGACTATATCCTAGCTAATGTAACCAAGAAAGCAATTTCTAAGAAATGCCATGGCCCAATACTAACTCAACAAACTGTCCAATGCCATATACAGAAGAGTACATTTTATTTCTTTCTTTAGTAGACATTCATCATATGTGTTTTAAAATACTTATAAGAGATTGAAACTTTTTGAAAAAAAAAAGTGTGTAGTTTGCTAAACGTATGTATCTATAGGGAGTTACTGCGGTTGTTTTTTGGTTAAGTGGTCCATAGTGAATGAGTGATTGTGGCTAATATGACTACCTATTACAGAGAAGTCTAGACTTTGAAGAAATCCAACTGAGCAGGAACCTGTATAAATAAATCAGCATATAAATCTTGACTGTCATTGTCCCCCTCCGTTGCATGATTTCTGTTAACAATGATTCCCTTCTAGAAATATCATGAGAAGAGCAGGAATTTATTTTCTCTTTGACATCCTTGGCAGGCATGATGAACATTAACTTGTTTAGTTGTGGAGGAGGAATTTTGCCTTATCAATGATTCCAGTGCTATTTCTGGCACCCAGGTTCAGAAGATGTATAGCTTCTTTAAAAAGGTGTCATCTTGAATCCAGAATGTTTTATTATTTTTAGTTGGGAGCAGTCTCCCTGAAATTTCACTATAAATAATGATATAATTATTTATATCAACTAATGATACATTCAGGAGACCCTAACTTTTGTTTAATTTTTCTTTTCATGAAATCTATAGATGTATTGTTCAAATGTGTGAAATATATTTAGGCGCTTCCGGGACTTTAGTGTTCATAAATATAAATATTATTTTTGTATTTTAATTTTATAAGTTTGAGATTTTAGAAGTGATGATAAAAAATTTGGAATTTTTAGAGCAATCTTCAATGTTTCAGGAAGCAACTACATTCAGTGTTCTGCCAAAAATGTTAATGGCTTTTTTCCTTTTCTAATCATAAAAGTAGTACAAACATTGTAAAAATTCAAATGAGAGAGACAGTTTATTTTAAAAAATCATCCATAACCTCACCACATAGAGAAAGCTGGTACAGTCAGTTCTGCTAAAATATGACATATGTATTCTTAAAACTCACAGTACTATAATAAGTAAGCTAATTAAAAATAAATATGTACATTTATTTTAGAAAGTCTCAAATCAACTTTGTTAACCCTTTCCCCTCTGAACCCTGACACACCTGTTCCTCAAAGATGCCATTTTAGCAAAGTAAGGATTTTCCTTTTATCTGTACTCCATCACTGTCCCCTGTTCATTCACCTCATACTATTTTTCGCAATTTCTATCTTTGTAGCTTTGTGGTATGCTGAGAGTTACAGACAGATGTAGGAGTAACAATGACATACCATCTTTTTGTTAAATATTTGGGGAAAGTTTATCTCTAAAACAAAACATATATACATTTTTGTATGAATTTAAAAGTTACTCTTACTCCAAAGATCGTTTTCCTTTGGTAAAGGTTCCTCTGTCCTTCCGAGATTTTTGGTGAAAAAGTCAGAATGCAAGAATACAGCATTATGGATCCTAAATTCCCAGAAGGAGAATTTTATAAGTATTTAAAAGATATTATGCAATTTCTGACCTAAGACTTTGTATCAGTATACCACCCACCCCCCACCCAACAATATCTTCTAAGTGTATGCATTTTTTCCATTAAGTCTGTAATGATGTAAAGAACTTTAATTGTAAACTTATGTAACAGAAGAAGCCAAATCCTACCAGCTTCATGAGGCAAACTCATCGAAGTTATTATTCAATTGGACATTTAAATTGTATACTGCACTCACAGACCTCTTTTGTGTGTGTGTGTGTGTTTGTATGCAAATATACACGTGTGCTTATGCATGTTTTGGCTATGTTTTTATTTAAAGCAGGCAATATTGAGTCCAATGAGTTTACAGATATCAAGTAACTCAAATAAGCTTAGTTAGTAAAGTCTAATTCTTTTGCAGCATCATGTTTTTCCCCTAGTAAGGACAATAATGAATGTTTGTGTTACTTTAAAATGTGTTCATTTTTATCTGATTCTAAAAACTTTTCTAGTGACATAAGCATTCTTCAGAACACCGTTTTCTGTGACATCTATGGATGTCTTATAGTTTATTCTAGTGAGCCTACATAGATATCCCATGGCACTGAATTTTATTGGCATTTTCCTTTCCTTTTATTCAGCTTGGCTCTGTAACATTTACTTTGTCAATTATAGTCATCTTAGTATTCACAGTCAATTCTACCACTGTGTGACTTTAATTGTATTTTGCTAAATTAAAGAGGCATTATAAAGTTGTTACCCTTTGATTTTTCAGTTTAATTTCATTTTTCTTTAATCTTCAGAGCACACGAGATTATCAATTAGCATAATAAAACAGTCAGTGTGGAATTTAGTAACTATATTGAATATTCTGTAAAGTAGACTGATTTGTACAACACCGGCGTATGCAAAGAATGGTAAAATGCTTATTCTCTTACTACACCTTAAGAGTATCCCCATATGTGTCTTAAACTCATAGTATATTGGACCATTACACGGGAAAACATTGTTAATGGGTGAATAATATTAATGCCTCACACTTTAGTAATACATTTTAATCCAAAGACCCTAAAGTGCTTCACACATGACAATTAATCAAGTCTTACTACATTACTCCAAGCCAGGTATTATTATCTGCTATTATAATTTAGATAAACTATCATTATAGTTAAGAAAGATGAAAGATTAAGTGACTTGTCAAAGATCACATATTAGTTCAATACCAGAGCAATATAACTCAGATTCCTGACTGCCGCTATTAACATTAAGCACAGCCACCATGCATATTATCCAGAGAGCACAGCACTGTTCTTTTGAAACCGCTTACTCTATGCCAACTTACTAAGAAGTTTAAGTGAACATGAATATAATGGCATTAGATCAGTATCCATATCCAATGCCAAATTTGGAGGCAAGTATGTGTGTAATTTTCTGAAAGATGGGAAAATGTTAAACACATGAGTTAGCATCATTTTTTTATTAGAAAATGTTGTAGTGCCTTTAAAATAGCGTTGAGCTATCTCCTTGTTCCTAGTAACTGCAAATGTGAGAACAATGGAAAATTGAAAGTGGTTTTCATTGATAGTGAGGTAGAGCTGTTACCAAAGTAGATGTTCTAGGATGGAGTCTTTTCACAAGACTATTGCTCAGATGTCATGATTGCTCTGAAGTGTTTGCAACAAAGGACACTGTTGATTTCTTTTATGATGTTTCTTTATAATTTGAGGGAATGGCAGGACCTGCAAGTCTCTTTTTTGCTTTTTCTTTCTTGTTTTCTCTCTATGAATGATTATTTTTTTTTTCTGGTAAAGGTAGTTTTATTTGGTTGAGGTCTTTTGCTACTAACTCTTCATTCAGTGCTGTAGATCCATTCCAATGCCCATTTAGTGAGAATCACTGGGAGCGATTTGTGCAATTGATTGGTGACATCGAGCACAGAATTGATGCTTCATTGCTTTGGGAGTCCTTCCTAGAGGAGACAGAATTGTCAAACAAAATGCAGGAGAGTATTTCATCTGGGTGAAACCGGATATCACAATTGTTAGAACTCAGCTTCTGAAAATCCTGCTTATTTTCTCTCTGCTTTTTGACACCAAGCCGCGCCTAACTCTCCTGAATACTAGAGTGGTTTGTATTTGTATTCATGGTAGCTGTGCACTAAAACTACTGCAGATAATTTAGGTAATTGGCAAACCACAGGGGCACTTAGTCTGCTCACCTGCCTATTTTAGGTTGGCTCATCATCACTCTAATTGGCAGTGGGTAGTTACTGGTCCATTTGCCATGTATTATGACAAAAGATGCTAATGGGCCCCGGCAGTGGGTGGGTTGTACCTTTGCCCTGCTTCTGGCATGCAGAAAGCAATCCCACTGTTTTTGCATAGCAAGTAGCATGGCTGGACATTTTTCCTACATCAAAAAGAGCTTTTCCTTTTGAAAAATGACAACTTCCCCTGGCAAAGGCCTAATCTCAGAATTGACACATATCCTTTCTCGCAGCCACCATATAGTACATTGTCCCTAAAAACAAGAGTACATCAGTCAAGGTAGTTTTCATCATTTTCACCACATTTTTATTATCAGAACTCCTCTGAAGCTTGAAATTGAAATCTGTTTCTTTCTTGACATTTTTCTCTATATTGGGCATGTAATTATGGGCCCAAACGAAGTTCAAGAGGAATGGATCAACAAAGCCCACAGCTAAGTACACTCAACTTTGATCTTGGAGGAAAATACGAATTCCAAGGTGGATTTGGACAGCTGTGCTATGAATACCACAGTGAGCAAATGTGGAATCAGAAGGAATATCCCATGGTTAGCTGACATTGTTTTTTTACATAGATGCAAGGAACATAAGCAGAAATTCAGTTCTCCTAGCACACAGGATAGTGGTTCTTAGCATTCTGAAGATAAGAACTCATTTGTAAAATAACAAAACAGGGTTCGCTCAGTGAATAATAATAGTGATTCGACCAACTATCAATGGAGAATACGTTAGTATTATTTCAACAATTTTAAATAAAATATTTATTTTGTTAATTACAACAGCAACTGCACTTGGGGAAAAAATCAGTGTAAGAGAGACATCATTCCAAACACTGGGCTTTGCACAGAAATATAGATTAGCAGATACATAAGAATCACTCTGTGACCTATGGTTTGAAAATTGCTGATGCAGAGCCTATGAAGAAAGGCCTAGTTTATTTTAGTGTTGTAGTGCAATTGTGATGATAAACATTTATCAGGTTAATAAAATGGATTTATGATATGATGACATTGTGTGAGATGCATTTGTAGGTGGGTTTACATTAATTCACTAAAAAACATCAGCCTAGAACTAAGAAAAAATAATTAATGTTTATTGATTAGAATGCTGTTAAATTATCTTTTATTTCCAACTGTTTGTCAGGTTGAATTAAAGTTACATGCAGTCATTAACATAAGTTGGTATGCTAAAGTTTTAAATAATGTTCTTGGATTTTAAACAACACGGAATTCATTCAGAACAGGTACTGCAGGCTCTGGCAATATTTTCACTCAATGATATTAGTAATTAGATCCAGGATTTTTCTAAAGCTTACACGTTAGGAACATATGAATTATGCTTGCGTCTACAATTCCCCTGCTCTGAACATTGTTTTCTGCTTGTTTATTTGCTGGAATATGCCCAGACACTCTTATATTCATCTTTTGTGCTTGAAGATGCCACTGCTAATGGGCATTATATTCTGTTAGTGTTTGAGAGAGAGCAAAGGTAGAGAAGTGGCTGACAGTAGTCTTTCTTCTCTGATGGTGGTGGTGGCTTTTTGTGTAGGGAGAAAGATTCAGGAAGCTTTAAACCTTTGTTGAAACTGGTTCAGTGAATCTCTGTGAAGAAGTACTGGTGATGGCCTGTCTGTCTGTCAGATGGTTTTCCTGTCATCTGTGTAGAGGACATATTATTAGCTATGTTGTTCCTTGGGGTCTTATTGTATTTCTTAGAAGTGCTTGGCTAATGGTTATGTCACCTCAGCCCGTCTGTGGAAGTCCTACTAGTCAGTCAGTCTCTGTTCCTGTCACAAATAGTACACCTATCCTAGCTTAATTGTATCCCAGAACTTCAGGATAGGTGGTTCATGGACCAAGATTTCTGAACCTTAGCACTATTGCATTTGGAAACAATTTTTTGTTAAGAAGGGCTGTCCTGGGTGTGAGTGGTAGGATGTTTAGCAGCATCTCTGCTGCTCTACTGCCCACTAGGTGCCGGTAGCACCTCCTTGCTCTGGTTGCAACAAGCAAAAATGTTTCAAGATGTTGCCAGTGTCCTCTTGGGGACAAAATGATTCGACATTGAAAATATGCCCCGGGCTATCGTGTGATGCTCAATATGGCCTATATATAATAGGATATCAAGAAGGTGAGAATGATGTTTATGATATGCCTAAAACATTTAATCAGAGAAATAGGACAGTTCAGCAGCCATTTTATAGGCCTTCAGTTTGAAGAAGATCCGTGTCACACTGCCTCTAACCATTATCATTCTCTTTTTTGAAGGGGATAGCAAATGGTTACATAAATAATAAAGATGGATATACTGTGTGTGTGTGTGTGTGTGTATAGTTTTCCCAGTATGATTCTTTTGTAGGTAAATGTTCTCAAGCCAGATTTGAGAATGTTTGGTGCTAATATGTAAAGTCATGTAGAAGCAAATTGCCTATTTTATGGACTTGAAATTGAAAGGGATTTGTAAATGTTACCACACTGATTTCTTTAGCTGAGTTTGACCTTAGTAGATGTATAGGAACAAACTATATTTCTTCTTTAGTCTTCTGGATAAAAGGAAAAGAATGGCCTAGCTAAAATAGAAAGCTTACTGTTATATTAATATAACACATTCCTCACAGACTTCAGGAAGATATTGGAGTCAGGGTCTGAACAGCTGTTTGGAGTCATTCTCACATTTGTTCATACATTCATTTAACAGATATGTAAAGTCATGTAGAAGCAAATTGCCTATTTTATGGACTTGAAATTGAAAGGGATTTGTAAATGTTACCACACGGATTTCTTTAGCTGAGTTTGACCTTAGTAGATGTATAGGAACAAACTATATTTCTTCTTTAGTCTTCTGGATAAAAGGAAAAGAATGACCTAGCTAAAATAGAAAGCTTACTGTTATATTAATATAACACATTCCTCACAGACTTCAGGAAGATATTGGAGTCAGGGTCTGAACAGCTGTTTGGAGTCATTCTCACATTTGTTCATACATTCATTTAACAGATATTTATTGAGCACTTCTTCTGTGTCAGAACCACACAAGAGCTCAGTGTCTTCCTCTCTTTCTCTTTCTCTCTCTCTCTCCTCTGCATGGTCACTTCAGTCTTTTCCCTCTATTCCTCAGGCCCAGTTTTATGAGCTTCCTGGCCAATATGCAGAAAATGAGGTGCCCATATAGCTGACAAGTTTTCCTTGTCTTCTGCCTAAGAAACCTCCTTCAGCTGAGGAGATCATCTCTTCATGCTATTCACAGAGTTTAAGAGAAGGGACTCTGACTATCCTAATTGGGTCAGGTGTTCACCCTGAGCTAACAGTTGTGCCCGGCAGGTACTATCCCGGGGAACAAACATGACTGCTGGGAGCCTTCCTCCACAGTCATATGAATCAGTTTGGAGGGAGCAAGTTTCCCAGAGAAGAGAGACTGCGTAACTCATCCTCAAAATCCCCAATTTGGAGCAAGATTTTAAGTGACAAAATGCAAAAGGTGCACATAATAACTGAAGCAAATAAGAGGAAGTTGGGTCCAGGCCATAGATGGAGAGTGTGTGTGGCTGTTCAGGGACATGGCTCCTCATCTTCAGTGATATCTAGAAAGTTAAAGAGAGCAGACAGAGGTGGGATTAGTATGACTAGATATGTACAAGCCACAGAAGTGGTTTAATTTCTCTCTAGTCCTTTAGAGATTTGGGAGATAGTTTGGGAATAATTCAGGAGTAAGTAAATAGTGATAGCAGCTGGGTGTGGTGGCTCTGCCTGTAATCTCAACACTTTTGGGAGGCTGAGGCAGGAGAATGGCTTGAGCTCAGGAGTTTGAGATCAGCCTGGGAAACATAAGGAGAACCTCTCTCTAACCAAAAAAAAAAAAAAAAAAAGAGAGAGAGAGAAAAAGGAAAGAAAAATAATCTGGCATGATGTTACGTGCCTGTACTCCCATCTCGTAAGAAGGCTGAGGTGGGAGGATTGCTTGAGTCCGGGAGGTCAAGTGAGCCATGATCACACCACTACACTCCAGCCCGGGTGACACAGCAAGAGCATAGAAGCGATTCACATAGACCAATTAGTTTGGCATTATCAAGCTGTAGATATAAGAGATTGTTCAGGAGGCCCATGTGCTGGGAAATGATGAGAGAGGAGGATGTAGGGAGAATTTCCTCCTACTTCAGCTCCTCAATACCCTTTCCTTTCACCACCCCTGGGCACAGCTAGTGCAATCCTAAGAGATAAGCTTGTAAGGCTGATGGGGAGGCCCTGCCATTTGTGACCACTATCGTTAACCTTAGACCTTTGACTCCTTCTAGACCTCTCATCTATGCAATACTTGCGCATGACCAATATGTTGAGGGGAAGATTATTAGAATCTTTGAAAAGTCAACACATAGTTGGAAAACAACGCACCCACTTTATAATTTTATATTTGACAGAGACCTTGCTCAGGCCAAAACCAAAGCTTCCAACTTCTACCATGATTCATGAGATCTTGCATTTGGGAGGAACTGTGCATTGACTCAGTTGATGACGAAGTGGCGTATTTTCCCCAGTTTTCCTTATGTTTCTATATTCTTCAGAAAACTACAAAGAGTGATTTGCATACCACACCCTGGGAAATCAAAAATTTGATAGTAAATTTATACAAAATCCTCTCAAAATCCCCATCTAATTCATAATACCACCTTACTTATTAATTATTAATTAATTAATCAATGACTTGATATACTTAGGTAATACAGACTGTGGGGTAAAAAGATAACCATGATGTTAGTTTCCTAGAGAAAGAGCAAGAATGCTTTCAGAGAAAGTCCAGCAACTCACCTGCTGTGGCATGGTTACTGGTGATGGTTAATACACGTTCTCTGTTAACGGTGTAATGATACTCTTGGGCTTATTGCACATCCAAACATGATTAGTGTTTTTTACTTTAAAATGACCGTATAGAATGCGGTGTTTACTTAAGAGTAAACAACAGGAGTAAACTAATTGAAAACTACAATTGTAGCAATTGTTTAGAATTTGAATTTTTAAAAAGTTTACATTTTTATTTCTGGGAGAAATATTTTATCACTATCAGTGTACATTCGTAACATGAAACAGGCTGACTTTCAGTTGCTTTTATTATTGTTTTCAAATTCTTTCTATACAATGCAGAACTTCATTATATACTCTGGGGTAGAAGGCTTCTCCATGTCCTCTACTGGTACAGCATTGCTTCTGTCTTGAAATATTTCCTTCTCTGTGTAATCCTCAGTATTTTCCACATGAGAATAATAATAGAACCTAATAGTTTTATTTTATATGTTGTGAGAATTAGACAATATATGTGTGTGGAACATACTAGGAATTCAGTTATTATTACTTATTCAAATAAAAAATTGGGATTTTTTTTTCTTCACTCTTTTTTATCACTAGGCAAACTATAGATTTCTATTGGATTGACTGAAAACTTGTTAATGAAATGTTTTCTAAGCATTCCACCATTTTCAAATTATCATATAATGAATCGAACCACATTTCTATTTTCCTGGCAGAAATATAGGGAAAGTCTTATTACAAAAATGTTTGGCATCATCAGTAGAGTTTGAATCTACTTATAACTAAACACATTTTGCTATTGATCTGAAAAAAGTTTGCCATGGTGCTAAGGCCATTCATTAGGATAGAACTAACCATGTGAACATTGTTCTTTGTTGAATTCTTTTTGTCTGACTGAAGTAGGGGGGAAATAGCATTTTTAAGTGACTCTAATTTCCTTTCGTTTACATAATAAACATATCAAAAAATCTAGAATGTATTTGGAAGCTGGTATCCCAACAAATTTATTTATTTATTTATTTATTTATTTTACTTTAAGTTCTAGGATATATATGTAGAGTGTGAAGGTTTGTTGTTACGGAGTTATACATTGTGCCATGGTGGGTTGCTGCACCTATCAACCCATCATCTAGGTTTTAAGCCCCACATGCATTAGGTATTTGTCCTAATGCTCTCCCTCCCCTTTCCCTGCTATCCCCGACAGGCCCCGGTGTGTGATGTTCCCCTTCCTGTGTCAATGTGTTCTCATTTTTCAACTCCCACTTGTGAGTGAGAACATGCAGTGTTTGGTTTTCTGTTCCTTTGTTAGTCTGCTGAAGATGATGGTTTCCAGCTTCATCTATGTCCCTGCAAAGGACATGAACTCATCATTTTTTATGGCTACATGGTGTTCCACGGTATATATGTGCCACATATTCTTTATCCAGTCTATTATTGATGGACATTTGGGTTGGTTCCAAGACTTTGCTATTGTGAATAGTGCCACAATAAACACATGTGTGCATGTGTCTTTACAGTAGCATGATTTATAATCCTTTGGGTATATAGCCAATAGTGGGATTGCTAGGTCAAATGGTATTTCTATTTCTAGATCCTTGAGGAATCACCACACTGTTTTCCACAATGGTTGAACTAAGTAACACTCACACCAACAGTGTAAAAGCATTCCTATTTCTCCGCATCCTCTCCAGCATCTGTTGTTTCTTGACTTTTTAATGATTGCCATTCTAACTGGTGTGAGATGGTATCTCACAGTGGTTTTGATTTGCATTTCCCTAATGACCAGTGATGATAAGCTTTTTTTCATATGTCTGTTGCCCACATAAATGTCTTCTTTTGGGAAGTGTCTGTTCATATGCTTCACCCACTTTTTGATGAGGTTGTTTGTTTTTTTCTTGTAAATTTGTTTAAGTTCCTTGTAGATTCTGGATATTAGCCCTTTGTCAGATGAATGGATTGCAAAAATTTTCTCCCATTCTGTAGGTTGCCTGTTCACTTGGATGATAGTTTCTTTTGCTGTGCACAAGCTCTTTAGTTTAATTATATCCCATTTGTCAATTTTGGCTTTTGTTGCAATTGCTTTTGATGTTTTAGTTATGAAGTCTTTACCCATGCCTATGTCCTGAGTGGTATTGCCTAGGTTTTCTTCTAGAGTTTTTATGGTTTGGATACATTTTTAATCCTCTTGGAAACTTATTGCTTTCCACTTTATTGAGACACACACACATATGCACACACACACATGTGCACATGGGTGGCTGAGGAACAAAATGTTCCTAGCTGAAGTTGTAAGAAGAAAAGTTGTGCTAAGTAGAGAAATTCTGAATCATTTAGGATTCAGGTAATTCTTTTAACATTGCTTTGCTAAGGGATATTGAGATAGGATTGGCTTGATATGGAAAAGTTATATGTTGATTTGGTGGTTGAGGGTTGTACTTGCTAAGAGGAATATAGACGTGCAGATATTGATATTCACTATGTGTGTTTTTGTTGTGTGTGTACGTGTGTGTGCATGTATGTGTATGATATACTTAAAATTAACTTGCTATAGGTTAACAACAAAAAAAAGGTTTTGGAAACTTTCAGACCATTGAAATGAATTGCTGTTCGTTAGGTCATCTGTGGTTAAAACAATGGATGGGTGAAATCACAGTCAACTTACATTCTGGAACATTCTAGATGAAGATTATAAAATACTTTGCTGAAAGCAATTGGGGTGAATTAAATTACATTTAGTTAAAATAATTATGTGGGGAAATTTTGGGGGGAAACCAGTTTAAGATGCATTTGCATCAACACTGTTTTTAGAAGACATTGCATAGCAAGTATACATTCAGGGCTGATTGGGAAGCAGAGAAGGGGGAATGAATATGACATTTTTAACTATGCTTATTTGTCAGTTGTTTGTACATACAGCATTATAGTACTTGGATTTTGCTGAGAATGCAGCTTCCTTTTAGGTATACTACCTCATCATTTCCTAAACAGTCTTTACCAAGGAGCACTTTAAAAAGCATACTACATTGAGAAAACACCAAAAGGAGACATGTTCATTGGATTAAAGCAGATTGTAAAAACTACAGGACAGATAAATCAGTTGCAGCAGAAATGGTAAAAATTTGATTCAGATATATACTTAAACATTATGTCAGAACAAAAGTTAACACATTAGAAAAGATACACTCCTATTAAAAAAATGATTAAAATAGCACAAAATAATTAAAAGAAACAAGTTGTTCCTAGAACAACTTCCAGATATTCTTTTTTTTTTTGAAACAGAATCTCGCTCTGTCACCCAGGCCAGGCTGGAGTGCAGTGGCACGGTCTCGGCTCACTGCAAGCTCTGCCTCCCAGACGCACAGTATTTCTTAAACACAGATTATCATGTAATAACAAAAACATTTGTAACTGTGTGTTTTAGTTTATTAGAGTGTCATAACAAAATAGCACCGGCCACATAGCTTAAAAGATAGAAATTTATTTTCTTACCGTTATGGAGACTGTAAGTCCATGATCAAGGTGTCAGCAGGCTTGTTTTCTCCGAGGCCTCTCTTCTTGGCTTGCAGGTGGCTACTTGCCTGCCAGGTCCCTCACATGGCCTTTCCTCTGTGTGTGCGAATCTGTAGTGTCTCTTCTTTTTTTGAGTACACCAGTCATACCGCATTTGGACAAGCTTGTCCAACCCACAGACTGTAAGCCGCATGTGTGCATGTGGCCCAGGGTGGCTTCGAATGTATCCCAACACAAATTCATAAACTTTCTTAAACCATTATGTGATTTTTTTGCTTTTTCTTTTAGCTCATTAACGATCGTTGCTGTTAGTGTATTTTATGCGTGGCCCAAGTCAGTTCTTCCAGTGTGGTCCAGGGAAGCCAAAAGATTGGACACCCCTGGACTAGGACCTCACCCTTAGGACCTCATTTAACCTTAATCACCTTTTTAAAAGCCGTGTCTCTACATACAGTCACACTGGAGATTAGGACTTCAACATATAAGTTTTGGGGAAACACAGTTCAGTTCAGATCAATGTGTACTATTTGTTTCATGTTTATACTAGTAAAATAAAAAATTAAAAAACGTACCATCTGCACCTCTTAATATATCTCACAGTTTGGGAAATGCTGTCTCTTAATATGTCTCCAATTTGGAAATAAAATGCTAGTTCTTGTTTTTTATTTTTTACTAATGGATTATAGTTGAGTCATAAATATTTCTGTTTTTATTTCCTTAAAATGCGATGGCTCTCATTTCTGCCAATATCTTTAGCCAGAAGAGTTAATAAAAATAGTGTTATTGACATGTGTTTAGACAAATATTTTCTTGTGGAATTTTAAAAACTTTTAAAATTTCTGAATGTAAAGTCATTTATTTATGCAAATGAATCATCATAAATAAATAAACCAGTGAAGGAAAAATAAAATTCTCTATACATCTAAAATTTTGCTTTGGTAGTAAGAACAATATTCAAATTAAAATTAAATTAGAAAACATTAGGATTATTTTAAAAAATGCCTCCAGAGTATATCACATGATTAGCTCGGCTAAATCTCATATACTCTTTATATTTATAGCCCTCTACTTTCTTTTTTTGCCAAAAATAATAACTCTGAATAACCCTGGAATATAAAATTGCCTTCTGAGGAATGATAACTGGGAAAAATTATTGTAATCATTGGGTTGTCTTTTTGAAATCTTGAAAAAATGTCAACTCTTACTCATTGCCTGTGTTATATGTGTTAATTGTTGACTAAAGACACAATATTTAATTAACCACTTATTCTTTAATCATCCTGGACAAATATAATTTTTACTGCTATGGAATTTGTCTTTTTTTAAAATGCCTTACTCTTTCATCCAAGCTATTTTTTTCTAAAATTAGACAAGCCATTTTCTTAGAGTAATTTTTAATACTATGTCTAATTAAAGGTATAATTTAAACTAACCTGTAGAGATAATGTTAGTAATGTCCACTTCATAAGCATTATTTCATTAGATAAACTATTTAATCAAAGACCAAATACATTATACCATCGGGGGGCTGAAATCTAGCTCAAAGAATATGGGACAGAGTATTAGGAATTGTCAAAAGTGTAGAAGTCTAATTTTGATTTTTAAATAATATCAATATTATGCTACCCTTCCTTTTTCAGTTTTCTTCATGTATTTTCTGGACTTCCTGAGGAAGTTGATGCCAGAATTCAGTTCTGGTCAGAACAGACGCCACCAAATTAATTACAGTGACCTCCTCTGAACTCTTTACCCTTGACCCTGGTGGCAGAAACTGGTATGACTAGGTAAAAATAATTAAAGAGATTGTACTAAAGTTGTAACTAAATGCCTTTTAAAAAGAAAGAAAGTATGATATTGGCTGTGGGTTTGCCATAAATAGCTCTTATTATTTTGAGATACTTTCCATCAATACTTAGTTTATTGAGAGTTTTTATCATAAAAGACTGTTGAATTTTGTCGAAGGCCCTTTCTGTATCTATTGAGATAATCATGTGGTTTTTGTCGTTAATTCTGTTTATATGATGAATTACATTTATTGATTTGCGTATGTTGAACCAGCCTTGCATCCCAGGGGTGAAGCCAAAGGACAAGCTTTTTGATGTGCTGCTGGATTCCATTTGCCAGTATTTTATTGAGGATTTTCACATTAATGTTCATCAGGGATATTGGTCTAAAATTCTCTTTTTTATTGTGTCTCTGTCAGGTTTTGGTATCAGGGTGATGCTGGCTTCATAAAATGAGTTAGGGAGGATTCCATCTTTTTCTATTGATTGGAATAATTTCAAAAAGAATGGTACCAGCTCTTTGTACCTCTGGTAGAATTTGGCTGTAAATCCGTCTGGTCCTGGACTTTCTTTGTTTTGGTAGGGTATTAATTATTGCCTCAGTTTCAGAACCTGTTATTGGTCTATTCAGAGATTCTACTTCTTCCTGGTTTAGTCTTGGGAGGGTGTATATGTCCAGCAATTTATCAATTTCTTCTAGATTTTCTAATTTATTTGCATAGAGGTATTTATAGTATTCTCTGATGGTAGTTTGTATTTCTGCGGGATCGGTGGTGACATCCCCTTTATCATTTTTTAATTGTGTCTATTTGATTCTTCTCTCTTCTCTCTTTTCTTCTTTATTAGTCTTGCTAACAGTCTACCTATTTTGTTGATCTTTTCAAAAAACCAGCTCCTGGATTAATTGATGTTTTGTAGGTGTTTTTGTGTCTCTATCACCTTCAGTTCTATTCTGATCTTAGTTGCTTCTTGTCTTCTGCTAGCTTTTGAATTTGTTTGCTTTTGCTTCTCTAGTTCTTTTAATTGTGATGTTAGGGTGTCGATTTTAGATCGTTCCTACTTTCTCTTGTGGGTATTTAGTACTATAAATTTCCCTCTACATGTGTTCCATGAGATTCTGGTAAGTTGTGCCTATGTTCTCATTGGTTTCAGTAGAACAAATCTTATTGGTTTGGATAGAACAAATCTATCCATCTGACAAAGGGCTAATTTCCAGAATCTACAGGGAACTTAAACAAATTTATAAGAAAAAACAAACAACCCCATCAAAAAATGGGCAAAGGATATGAATAGGCAGTTCCCAAAGTAAGACATTTATGCAGCCAACAGACATATCAAAAAAGGCTTATCATCACTGGTCATTAGAGAAATGTAAATCAAAACCACTATGAGATACCATGTCATGCCAGTTAGAATGATGATCATTAAAAAGTCAGGAAACAACAGATGCTGGTGAGGATGCAGAGAAATAGGAACACTTTTACATTGTTGATGGGACTGTAAACTAGTTCAACCATTGTGGAAGACAGTGTGGTGATTTCTCAAGGATCTAGAAATAGAAATACCATTTGACCTAGCAATCCCATTATTGGCTATATACTCAAAGGATTATAAATCATTCTACTGTAAAGACACATGCACATGTATGTTTATTGTGGCACTATTCACAACAGCAAAGTCTTGGAACCAACTCAAATGTCCATCAATAATAGACTGGATAAAGAATATGTGGCACATATACACCATGGACTACTATGTAGTCATAAAAAAATGATGAGTTTGTGTCCTTTCCAGGGACATGGATGAGCTGGAAACTATCATCCTCAGCAAACTAACAAAGGAACAGAAAACCAAACACTGCATGTTCTCACTCATGAATGGAGTTGAACAATGAGAACACATGTACACAGGGAGGGGAACATCACAAAATGAGGCCTGTAGAGTAGGTGGGGGGCTAGGGGAGGGATGGCATTGAGAGAAATACCTAATGTAAATGACGAGTTGATGGGTGCAGCAAACCAACATGGCACATGTATACCTGTGTAACAAACCTGCACATTGTGCACATGTACCCCAGAGCTCAATGTATAAAAGAAAGACAAGAAAGAAAGAAAAGAAAGAAAGAAAGAAAGAAAGAACGAGAGAAAGACGGAAGGAAGCAAGGAAGGAAGGAAGGAAAGAAAGAAAAGAAAAGAAAGAAAGAAAGAAAGGGAAAAAGAAAGAAAGAAAGTCGTTTCTGACATATCAGAACACTGTATGGATGTGTTTAAATCACTATGGCTTGTAGTGTTCTTTAATTGTTAGACTGAGAAGAATCCTGCCAACAAGTTCAGCAAAGATGGAGTATACAGTTAAATAAATTTATATTGTAATGAACTAATGATGTACTATTATTCTAAAATAATGACTATATAGTTTTAAATAGAGCACTATCTTTCATCAAAGCAATGAGAAACATTCTAAAACTCCCCTTTTCCTCTGTTCAAAGAAGGATCTAAGTCAGATAAATATTTTCAATTCCTGTTAGAAAATCTAACTTATGGATTAAAAAATAATCTTTAGCCAATTTTAGTAGTTTAAAAAAATTATACACATAAAGTAGCTTTTAATTTGATATTTTATTTGAATCAAACACTTAGTGAAAACATTTTTGTCCAATAGAATAGTATATGTTAGGAAGTATTGGTATAGTAGATCATATCGTATTAACTGCTTTCTAATTTCTAATAATAATTAGTCATAGTCAAGACTTACTTTGCACTTCTTAGGTATGGTATAGGGAGAAAAATCCCTATAGGTCTCTCAAATTTCTGCATTGCCTGTGAGTGAAGCACTGATTTTTTTTTGTTCTGATGGTCTTTTCAGGATGATTGATAGTAAATAGGCTTGAAAAATAGAGACAGTGTCTCCTTCCAGAGCAAAGCGCAGGCATATTTACTACTCATTACGAAAGATTCGAGTTTCCTAAATTTAAGGTTGCTCTTCTGTAATGCAACCCACTGCTGGTGCCTTTTGGCCCTATTATTGTTGTCCGGTGGGAACTGGGGCTCAGGGAACTGTCATTAAAATGCTAATTCTCTGGCCAGTGTTATTGCTGTGGGTAATACATGGCCTCCCATCACTGACTTAAGAGTCTTGTGTCTTTTACCAGCATCTATGTAACTGTGGCAAGCTAACTTGGAAGAAAATTAAAATTTCAGCCCCTTCATAGGTTTTGGCAGGAGACACTAGCTTCAATACTTTGAAAAATTCTTTTTATTTAACTCCTTAAGTACTCACAAATTTTAGGGGAGCAGAAAAACTTCTATTTCTGTAACACAACTTTGCGTTTAAGTCCCCTACTCCAGTTTTACCCCCAAGAAAGTCAGATTAGCATATTCTTTCATTTCAGTTACTTTAGGTGCAAATGTGTTCACTTATGGATTCCCTCCCTCCTTTACTTTCTTGCCCCAGTGTGATATCTCAGTTTCTAGATATTTAGTATAGCATTTTAGCATGGGAGGGTTAGGAAGGGGCTAAGCAGCAGGAGCTGCAGAATCTGGTCCTCGGTTGTTTGCATCTGTCCTTAAGGATATCCCCTGAGTATCTACAGCTCCATTTAATTTCAGTCTCTGGTTTATGCAGTATTCCTCTGTGGCATCTGCTTGTCAGTCCCCCAAGATACTGTCAGGTCTGTTGACACAAACTCTCTTACTCTCAACTTTTGTTCCCTTTCAGAGGGAACAGAAAATTTTGGCTGCTCTCCTAAGTGGTTATGTGCAGCAGGAGACAATGAGAAAGCTTCCTCAGGCTCTCTCTACACCTGGCATTTCATGCAGTGTCTTTGTTGCTACTCAAAATTTCTGGCCATAGTGACATGGAGAATTTCTGAGACAGTGCTCCCTTCACCCTTTAAGATTCTCTGTACTTAGATGGTGGTCATATCACCTCCCACAACTTTCTGTTTATACAGGCTAACTCTTTGTGGGAGCTTGGAGGACATTCATAGCTCCTTCTCTAAAAATTTTTCTTTCTTTGGAATGTTTCTTTTGCTTTTCTAGCCATGGAAATTTTTACCAAATCTAAGATAAAAAACAGTCTAAAAACAACCTGACTCATATCATCATGAATTATTTCCAAGTTCATTATTTATGGTGAGTTTGGCTTTTGGTGCACCTTGATTAAGACTTTTTGATTTTAAACCTTTTCCTTGTTATCTCCTTTCTCTGAGGCTGTGCACAAATATAACCCCAGTCTCTCACATGTGGAAATATAGGCTATTGCTATCCTTGTGAACGTACTCATACCATTGAAGACTCTACCTTGTACCTCTACTAGAGTGTGAGCTTTCTGTAGACAGGGAGACATCAGGTAGCTTTTTATTACCTGGAATATAGTAGCCACTCAACTGTTTATAAGGGAATAATAAGGATCAATAAATAATGTTCTATTGACTGATTGATCTTATCTATTAAAATGAAGTTGCATGGTTATGATTTGTAGGTCTTCAAAATGCTTGTGAGAACAGATTCATGGAAAATAATAGTAATTCAGTTCTATAAGATGATTGAAATCTCAGGGATTCTGTATGCTTATTATAAGTCTATTTTATAATAAAATTCATCTTATTTTGTAAAATAATATTTTCTGTTTATGATTTTCATATCTTATAGGTTATTTGAAATATTCTGTGTGGGAGAATGAAAGGCATACATTCTGAAGGCATAGAAATCAAATGTTTGATTATAATAGATTTTAAACTAAATTTCTCATGCCTAGTTAATTCACAGGCTGATTAAAGAAAGAACATTTGTTTTTTAAAGTTTTCAAATCAACATGCCATGAAATATTAAAGCAGAATAAATTGTCTGTTTTCTAATGTGTCTTTATACAACAAAAGACCCATGGAAATAGACCTCAGAAACATTTTCTACTAAAGATTTGTGAGATAAAGAGTAGTCTTCCTAGATTGGACCAAACTCCTTTTCTTTCATTTGATCCTAAACTGCATCAGGAGAAATAGTTTTTGTATGCTTTGATTTTTCTGAGTATAAGAGAGAGAAGCTACTGTATTACAAATTGCCACTATTGTTCAAAGCCATCAGAGCAACCATATAGAACCCTTGATAAGAGCACTTGAAAGATTTTTTTTATAGCGATAACTGCAGAGGAGGAGGATGTAGTCCTTGGAGCGAATGTAAGGTGTTACAGTGGAGTGCTGTGGATTATTTAAAAATCTTCGTGAGAGTTATGGAATTGGTCTTAACTCTTAAATTACTTTCAGAATCGATCTTACAATGTCAGGTTTCATATATGTATTGATTGGCTTGGAAGATGATGCCACCAGATTATTGATTATTTTTAAAAAGCCCAGGAAACTACAAATGACGTTAAAAAAAAAAAAAAAAAAAGACTTTGATGCATGCTCACACTTATAAGGAATAGCTAAACATTGGGTACTCATGGACATAAAGATGGCATCAATAGACAATGGGGACTACTAGAGTGGGGAGAAAGAGGGGTCAAGGGTTGAAAAACTAACTGTGGGGTACAATGCTCAAAAACTGGGTGAGCAGGAGGCGGTTCTTGCAGTGAGTGGAGATTGCGCCACTGCACTCCAGCCTGGGCGACAGAGTGAGACTCTGTCTCAAAAACAAAAACAAAAGCAAAACTGGGGGAGGAGATCGATCATACCCCAAACCTCAACATCATGCAATATGTCCTTATAACAAACTTGCACATGTACACCTGAGTCTAAAATAGAAGTTGAAATTATTTTGTAAAAAGATATTGAAAGCTACATATTAGGTCTTTAAAACTATGGGAAGATAATATTTCCCCAATATATTTCCAATCTTTGAATGAATATGTATTAGACTCTTATATTATGTTAATAGACTATAGATTAAATAGGTTAAATAATTATGAATCTGAATGCATCTAACAATATATTCTTTGATATGGCATATATCAAATATATAAATAACAGTTAAAAATAAATAAGAACAGTAATGTGAAAAGACATAGATAAATGAAAAACAGTAATTGAAAGTTAAAAACATAACTATATCAAAATCTGAAAGGTCAAGCAGACAAAAAAAGATTTTATTAATATCAAATTTATGCATATATATCTATACTAATATTCTTATTAATACAAATAACTTTATATCCAACTTAGAATATATGTACATTTTTGACCCAATGTTGAATTAACCATGTTTTTGGCTATAAAAAGGTTTCAATATGAGTGAGCCAGCATCTCATAGATCATATTTTTTGGTTATAACTTAATAAAATTAAAAAATATCAACACTTTTAAATAACAGCGAGAAAGAGAAAAAACAATTAAAAAGTAATTAACAACATTTTAGCTTTCTGTCAAGAAGCTAAAAAGTGTCACTAATTTGATAAAAGAGAAAACTATAAAGCATAACAATAAATTACTTATGCTTCAAAATCAATGGCAGTATTATTTTTCAGAATTTGTGAAGTAAAACAACAGTACTTAGAGACAAACTTACAGTTTACATTTGCAACTAAGAATAATTAAAGTAGAACTAAGCATTTAACCCATGTCACTAGAAAAAGAGCAACAGAGTAAACCTAAAGAAACAAGAAATAGGAAATGAAAATAAGAGCAAAACTCAGTGGAATTGAGAGTAAAAATAACAACACCTAAATTATACGTACTGGAAAAGAAGAAAAAACTGTGAGGCATTTAAAGAACACACTCAACTCTATATTAATAAATTCTAAATTTAAATAAAGGGGATGCAGTTTTATAGGGAAAAAGATGAAAAGTGAATTTACTAATAGCCATTAAAAAGAAAATTGAAATAGTAATCAGAGCTCCTCAGCAACAAAACTTAAAAGAAACAAATAAAAAAAAATCCCCACAAATCAAAATTACACCCCTCATATTCACATCCACGTAGTTTTACAGGTGTGCTGTACCAAAATTTAAAGAAAAAGACAGGTTGTTCTAAAACAGAGAGGAAAAAAAGAGAAAGCTGGAGCTGGATAACTCATTTTTAGGACTAGTTAGTACAACCTCAGTTGTTAAAGAGAATCATAGTTTATAAAAAGAAAATTATAAGCCCGCTTCACTTTATATAAACACGCAAAATCTTAAGTTAAATATTAGCTAAGTAAATCTAGAAATGTGTGAAAAGACATATTGTCACAAAGCACTATTTATCCTGCAACTATGAGAATTGTTGAATCTTCACTGGATACCTAAAATTTTCATGTTTATGGCCTAATAAAATCACATGCTTATTTCAATAAATAGAGCAAATGTACTTAAAAAATTCAGCATCTCTTTATGATAAATCTCTTAAAAAGAAATACAAAGAACCATCCTAAACTATAGGGTCTATGTGACAAAAAGCTTAGGTAAACATCATACTTAGCAGATAATTTAATTTTATGTAATTCCAGGTAAGACAAGCAATAGCATAGTGTTTTGAAGCCATGGGCTCTATTAAGCATCTTGCTGAGTATGTAAAAATTGCAAAGTCTTGTTTATTCACCTAGGCTATTTCTTAGTCTTGTTTATATAGGTGGAAATTTTGAAAAATGAAACCATGCCTTGCAAACGTAAATCACATAGTTCTGCAATGCACCTGATCTCCCTGCAGACAAAGTATAGTCTTCCTCACTGCTTGCTAAAAAAGTGACAGCTTCACTAAACATAGGATTCCTTTCATTTGGAGCATCCTATTGTATGTGAAAGCTCCACCTGTCACTTATGACACCATCTGAGATTTGCAGTTTGGGGAACTAGTGTAATTACACTGATACTCCAGCTACTGCTATTGTTATGAATAATAAATTGCTTTGTCTCTGAAGCAGGACTGTTGCATCTTCTGTCAGCACCCATAAAAACTGTGGCAGGCTAGGTTATTATCTTGCATTTGTGTGTGTGTGTGAAAGTTCTTTTACTTCTAGCTCTTTTCTGCCCAACTTACTTTGAGTAGGGTAAAATCTCAATGCACAAGAATGCTATCAGCTAGGATTGTTATTATTGAACCTAATACTGCAGGTACTGGCCAAAGATTAAAAAAGAAAAAGAAATAATAGTTATAAAAATGTGAAACAATAACAAAAATGGTTTTTATTTACAGATGAAAATAACCTTCATAAGAGATCTATTTTAATGTATAGTCAACAATTAGAACTAATAAAAGAATACAGAAAAAGCTATTAGATTTATAAAAAATTAAGACTGCTCCTCTAAACCAAGAATAAATAGCAAAAAAAGGTATAGAAAACTAAAAACATTTGTGAAAGAATGAAAACTATAGAGTACATGAGAAATAACCTAATAATAAATGGAAACCACAGAAAAACTAATATTATTTTTAAAGGAAATAAAAAAACAAATACTAAAGAAATTAAATAGAAAATACCCAAATGCTAAAGAAAATAAAAAATGAGAAAAAAATAAAGTAGTTTTAAAAAGTAAATGAAGAATTAAGCTACATTTATAGATGCTATAAATGAAAAATGTAAAGATAATTTTTCAAATTAATCTGCAAATGCAATGCCAGTCTAATCAACATCGCAGTAGAAATTTTTGAGAAAACTGACAAGCAGATTCAAAATTAGTAAAGTAAATTGCATGTTTATGATTAGTTAAGATTAAAGAGGGAGACACATGCTACCAAATATGAAGACGTACTGTGTAGACTGTTGAGAAGAGAATAGACTTATGTCCAAATGGTAACATTGTCTCAGAGCATGATGACATTACTAATTAGAGGGGGAGAGATCGCCTGTCACAAAGATGGTACTGGACAAACTGATTAATTGTATGGGTAAAAATAAAGTGTAATTTCTGCCTGAGATCATAAGCAAAAGTCAGTCCTTAACTTTTCAGATTAAATACCTAAATGTGAAAGGTGAAGCTATAAACAAAATAGAAGGGAATATCTTTATGGCCAGAGGATGGGAAAGAACATTTTACACGTGACAAAAGAGCACAAATCATAAGAAAAAATAAATCTGACAATATCAAAATTATTTTATTTAACAAACGATACATACACAGAAGCAAAGAATGGGTAAGAAATTGTATCTAGAACATAAAAGAAATTCATCCATTAAGAAATAGACAATGGTTGTAAATTCACAACTATTCTATGTTGTGAATTATATATTCTATATAATGTCTATTCATGAAACTTGAATAGTTAATAATAGTACGATAGAGATAGAGATATTTAACATTACTTATTATCAGAGAAATTCAAATGAATACCAAAAGTGGGATACCACTTTAAACTCACTGGAATGGCTAACTGGAAAATCATGTAATTGCAAGCATGTTGGTTACATTATAAGGAACCAAATACTTGTCTAATATTAGTCCAAGCAACCACGACATAAATATCTCACACAACGATGAGTATAGAGGTAGGGTTGCTCTAGATTCATGCAGAAATTTAGCAATGCCATCAGGTCCTCTTTTTTTCTTTAGCTTTCTTATTTGTTTGGCTTTTCATCTTTAAGTGGTTGCTTTGTGAGGGATAAGATGGTTGTTTATATTCTAGGCATCATATCCTACGGCAGCATTCAGAGAAAGAATGGGATGGGGTTGTTTAAAGAAGGTCAACTTTCATGCCCATCACTTTCTGCTGGAAAATAAAATATTTCCTAGAAGAGTTCCTCTTGCATCTCATTGATCAGAAGCAAGTCACATGACCAACACTCAGCTGCAAGGATGATGGAAAATTCTATATCTAGCAAAGAGAAATTGGCTTACACAAGTTTGTTCCTAGAGCGAGCTCAATGTCAATGTAACATAAATTAACAAAGACAAAGGATGGCGGGAGGACTTTGGAGAAGGCCATTAATAGCTCTGTCACTTTGACTGTTGTGACCATGAGAAGAAATGTATACACTCATATACTAATAGTGAGGGGTATGCAAACCGGTGCAGACTTATAGGAACTTAGCGAAATTCAGTCAATGTATAACCTCTGAGCCAGCAATGAGTATTAAATTGAGAAAAACAGTTAGTTTCCTATGGAACAAGTCCTGAGATAAAAAGAAAAAAAGAAAGCAAGTAAGCTGGTCTGGCAGCTGGAGATCTGGGCCCCCGTTTTTCTAATAACAGGGCATCATTGAGTGAGTTGTTGACCTCTCTGGGATGTGTTTGCTTCATTTGTAAAATGTGGCGAATGTATTAGGTTCACAGTTCTCAAACTACACCCTTAAGGAACACCAAAGTTTAATTGGTCCAGGTTCTCTCCTGGTAAAATAAAATTTTGGAGGTTTTTAACCTGACAATTATCTGAACTTCAAGTTTCCTCCAATCATTTTTTTTTCTTTAACATTTTGTGACTGCTGTTATTTTTCTGCTACTGCATATTAGCAGATGACAAAACAAATTATACAAACAATAAAAAGTTCTGACAAATTAAAACCAGCTTATTGTTTAATGAAAACACGTGGCCTTCTTGGTGATATCATATTTTGGCATGCAACATTGACTTGTTTTTTGCTAATAAAATTATCCCACATTTGTATGAGGCCATTACACATCTAAGCCTTTCATGGTGTTTCACAAAGAGCACGCCAAGTGTTAGACATTTCCTTTTGAACAGGCTGGAGCCTACACTCTGAGATTCTTACAGTTATTTTTACCTTCATTAGTTTATCTTTTAATTATCCTATCAGAAGAGCAATATATATGTATAGAGCTTCTGACAAGGTTGAATAAAGAATGAGCACTTGCCTTGGGGATGGAGATATTCTAAAACCAAATTGTTAGTATAGGACCTCATCTATACCCCTAGATAAAATTTTAATTGTTGAAAATTACTGCTTGCAAGTTACCACAAGCCTTTCTAACTTTTTTTTAAGTGAACCTTTTTAGAACCTATTTGTATGTAACTTTTATAGCATACAGACATATCTCATGTTACTGCACTTTGCTTTATTGCACTTCATGGATATTGCAGTTTCTACAAGTTGAAGGTTTGTGGCAATCCTGCATGGAACAAGTCTATTGACACCATTTTCCCAACAGCATATGCTCACTTTGTGTCTCTGCATCACATTTTGGTAATTCTCACAATATTTCAAGCTTTTAAATGATGATTATGCTTTTTTACAGTAAGCTGAGATTAGTGACTTTTGATGCTGTTATTGTAATTGTTCTGGGGCACCATGGACGGTACCCATACAAGATGTCAAACTTGATCGATAAATGTTGTGTATGTTCTGACTGCTCCACCAACTGGCCATTCTCCCTTCTCTTTCTCTCTCTTGGGCTTCTCTATTCCCTGAGACACAACAATATAGAAATTAGACTGATTAATAACCCTAAAATGGCCTCTCAATGTTCAAATGAAAAGAGTCTCATGTCTCTCACTTCAACTCAGAAGATAGAAATGATTAAGCTTAGTGAAGGAGGAATGTCAAAAGCTGAGACAGGCCAAAAGTTAGGCCTCTGGCACCAAATAGTTCACCAAGTTGAAAATACAAAGGAAAATTTCTTGAAGGAAATTGAAAGTGATACTACAGTGAACACATGAGTAATAAGAAAGCAAATTGGGCCTACTGATATGGAGAAAGTGGGAGTAGTATGGATAGAAGATTAAACCAGCAACAACATTCACTTAAACCAAATCCTAATCCAGAGCGAGATCTTAACTATCCTTAATTCCGTGAAGACTGAGAGAGGTGAAGGAGCTGCAGGGAAAAAAAGTGGAAACTAGAAAATGTTCGCCAGGCACGGTGACTCACGCCTGTAATCCCAGCCAAAGTAGGCAGCTCACTTGAGGTCAAGAGTTCAAGACCAGCCTGGCCAACATGGTGAAACCGTATCTCTGCTAAAAATACAAAAGTTAGCCAGGCATGGTGGTGCAGGACTGTAATCCCAGCTACTCAGGAGACTGAGGCAGGAGGATTGCTTGAACCCAGGAGGTGGAGGTTGCAGTGAGCCAAGATCGTGCTACTGCACTCCAGTCTGGGTGACAGAGAAAGACTCTGTCTCAAAGAAAAAATAAAACAAAAGAAAGAAAATGTTGATCCATGAGATTTAAGAAAAGAAATCATCTCTATAACATAAAAGTGCAAGGTGAAACATCAAATTTTGATGAAGAAGCTACAGCAAGTTATCCAGAATATCTAGCTAAGATAATTGATGAAAGTGGCTACACTAAACAGATTTCAATGTAGAAAAATCAATCTTCTGCTGAAAGAAGATGCCATCTAAGACTTTCATAGGTAGAGAGAAGTCAATGCCTGGCTTAAAGCTTCAGAGGATAGTCTGACTCCCTTGTTAGTAACTAATAAAGCTGGTGTGTTGAAGTTGAAACCAATGCTCATTGACTATTCCAAAAGCCCTAGGGCCCTTAAGAATTATTATAAATCTACTCTGTCTGTGCTCTATAAATGAACAACAATGCATAGATGACAGCACATCCATTTACAGAATGGTTTACTGAATATTTTAAACTCACTGTTGAGACTTACTGCATAGAAAAAGAGACCTCTTTCAAAATACTACTATTCATTTTCAGTACACATGGTCACCCAAGAGCTCTGATGGAGATGTGTAAGAAGATTAATGGTTTTATGCTTGCTAAGACAATATCTATTCTGCACTCCATGGATTAGGGAGTAATTTTGACTTTCGGGTCTTATTATCTAAGACATTCTTTTCCTAGAACTAAAGTTGCTATAGATAGTGATTCCACTCATGGATCTGGATAAAGTAAATTGAAAACCTTCTGGAAAGGATTCACCATTCTCAATGCCATTGAGAATATTCATGATTCATGGGAGGAGGTAAAAATATCACCATTAACATGAGTTTGAAAGAAATTGATTCCAACTATCATGGATGACTTTAAGAGGTTCGAGACGTCAGTGGAGAAAGTAACTGCAGATGTGTTAGAAATTATAAGGGAACCAGAATTAGAGGTAGAGCCTGGAGATGTGACTGAATTGCTATAATCTCATGGTAAAATTTAAATTGATGAGGATTTGCTTCTTATGGATGAGCAAAGAAAGTAGTTTCTTGAGATGGAATCTGCTTTTGTGACAATACTATGAACATTGTTGAGATGACATCAAAGGGTTTAGAATATTACAGAAACTTAATTGATAAAGCAGTGGCAGGGGTTGAGAAGATTGACTCCAATTTTGAAAGAAGTTCCACGGTGGGTAAAATGCAGCATAGCATGCTACAGAGAAATATTTTGTGAAAGGAAGAGTCAATTGATATGGAAGATTTTATTGATGTATTATTTTTAAAAATTGTTATGGCCACCCCAGTCTTCAGCCATCACCAGTCTAATCAGTCAGCACCCATCAGCATTGAGGCAAGAACCTCCTTAAGCAAAAAGATTATGACTTGCTGAAGCCTCTTGGAATTGTTAGCATTTTCTAGGAACAAAGTATTTTAAAAATTAAGGTAGGTGCATTTTTTTAGGGCATAATGCTATTGAACACTTAAAAGACTCCAGTATAGTTACACATAACTTTTATATGCACCAGGAAACCAAAAAAATTGTGTGACGAGCTTTATTGAAATATGTGCTTTATTGTGGTGGTCTGGAACTGAAACCAAAACATCTCTGAGGTGTGCCTGTATAAAATTTATGCAGCTTACCCTAAACAATATATTAGTAAGTCCAACTAGTAAGGCGGTGGAGACCAATATCATTTCTTGCAACCCCTGTTTAAAAAAAATGACTCACCTTGCACTCTGACACAATAGTGTTAAGATTTCAGCCTTGGGATATTTTTTTCTTTTCTCTTCAGAAGCCATAATATGTTATGCTGACAATTTTGGCAGCTATCATAGTCTTAAATTCAATGTAAAAAAGCAAATATGTTTGTTTTATTAACAGGGGAACATGTTCTTCAAGTGAAATAGTTTATAACACACATGTAAACAATGTCTGTGGAGCTGCTGCTGTAGTCCTGAGAATGAGTGGGGAGGAAGCAGCCTCACTTCTTCTCCTTTTAGTGCTTTTTCCTGGACCCTCCCACTGTAAGTGAAGAAATCATACACAAGCAATACAAGAAATGAGAAGATTGTGTTTCTCCCTGAAGAAAGGTTTTCCCAGATGCCTTTTGGGCAAAGACCATGAGAATGGTCCACTCCTCAGGGTGAGGGCTGTCCGCACGGACTCCTGAGTGACAGTGTATGGCCATAATACCCGGAACTTGGGTTCAGAAAATCTCCTATAATGGTTTCCTCACACACACATAAGGACAACCGTAGACTGCCTCTTCTTAAGTCAAACTAATTGTGAAGCTGAGAAGATTCTGGTTGCTTCCATTTTGGAGATAGAGGAGAAACAAGGAAATTGAGAAAACATTAAGGGACTCTCTTTTTTCTATGGAATAAAAATTTACATCTTTTTGCTCAAAGAGCTAAACAATTCTGAGGAAATTTATTTTACCCCATCCTGGCTAGAGTATTGCAAGGGGACTTACAGAGTCTTTTTATTGACCTGGAGTTTATGTTCAAACATATTCATGAGGTGTGATAATAGTCTTTAAAATTCCCCTGGATCATCTGAACTTAAATGTTACAGCTATAACATTGTTTACTTTTTAATATAACAGAATAATAAAAGGATTCCAGTACATTGCCACGTGTAGTCATCAGAGGGAGAGAGAGAAAATTTTCCATAATGAAAAACAGATTAGTCCTTCCTAATTGTGCACTAAATAAGCCGCTCTATCACGCTAATGAATTGGTACCTTGATGGTGTCTTGCATTAGAAATTTAATTTCAATGAGGATGTTTTCCAGTTATTAGGGACCATAGATGATGCTACTGTTTTCACTCTCCTGAGTTTAAAATTTGAAAGTACTGTGATTACCTTAAATCTTCCATCAAGGTGATTCTGGTTCCCCTTTTAAACTATAAGAAAATTCTCTACTATCCGAAGATGAAGTTTATCTCTAGTGCAAGTGACTCCCCTCAAATAACAAGGGCAAAGTCAAGATGTGGCTATATAAATGCCTCCATGATAGCTCTGTTTATAATTACAGCTGCCTCATGATTATTAACAGAAGAATGTTTGTCTGTGGAAATCATCCTGTTTTGCTTGCATAATTATTGGGTAATAATTCCATTTGTTCAACCTCATAAACAGGAACATAAACAGGCCTACATACATGTTCATGGCCCGGTTTGTAAGCTTGGAGCTGGATGGAGGCTTCCCTTCTGCTTGACTGGCAGGTGGACAGCCTGCTTCCTGTGTAACTTCCACAGCATATCATTGTGTAGAACTGCAAACCATTACAGAATCGAGATGAATTTCTGCTGGAATCTCAGCTTTGTTTTAAGATTCATTTTCCGTCTCACAAAGTAACGATCTTAATTTGACAAGTGATACAATCTCTCCTGCAAAACTCAATATTAGATTCTTCCTCTTTCACCATCTTGGGAGGATCAAGTTAGAAATAAATTGTTTATCTAATGTGAAATATGGTGCCAGAGACAGGACCCCTCTTTCCTGCAATAATACTCTGACAAGGTGTTATGTAGGACAAATCATGCACCCACCTATACATTTTTAGCTAGGAATGAGTTGAATAAAACCATTCTTCATTTGTTGCTGTTGGGAAATTAGTGTAATGCATTTCCTGTGCTAGGTTTTTGTTTGTTTGTTTGTTTTTGAGATGGAGTTTCACTCTTGTTCCCTAGGCTGGAGTGCAATGGTATGATCTGTGATCTTGGCTCGCTGCAACCGCCACCTCCCAGGTTCAAGTGCTTCTCCTGCCTCAGCCTCCCAAGTAGCTGGGATTACAGGCACCTGTCACCACGCCTGGACAACTTTTGTATTTTTAGTAGAGATAGGGTTTCATCATGTTGGCCAGGCTGGTCTCGAACTCCTGACCTCAGATGATCTGCCTGCCTCAGCCTCCCAAAGAGCTGGGATTACAGATGTGAGCCACCATACCCATTCTTTTGCTAGTCTTATGATAAAGATTAGTGCTTTGAATTTAAAAAAGGCCACAAAAGGTGATTAAGAGCTTTAAAATATTTTTAGCAGACTTCAAATTAAACAATTACCTGTGATGTACAAATGTAACTTATATGCTAAGTAGAGATCACTTCATTTGTGGTTGAACTTTACTTCTTTTAATTATGAAAATGTGCTTCTTGGAGAGGTGGGAATGACCTTTTCCTAACACTTTTAATTTATCCTCTGCCTGGAGGAGAGAAAAATACTTTAGATAAACCATCTGGAAAACTTCTAATTTGTTCTATGAAAAAATAAACATTCTGCTCAGCAGAAATAACCCAACTGGCAAGAGTCTTCTTTCCATTTGAATTATTTCTTACCTACCCTTTATTATTGTTGTAAATTAAACCTTTGCATCTAAACTCAACACCACATAAAATATAGAGGACAGTATTTGCCCTGCCTTTCTGTAAAATGTTTTAGAATTAGTTTAAAGATGTAGAGATATCTGTATGTATATGGCCAGAACAACATACAGACTAATGAAAAATGTGTGAATTATGTGGCTGTTTACTCTTTTGTACTCACAGATTTTAATATAAGGTCCCCTTCTTTGCATATATAATATGATAAGACACATTTTGGTGAGGAAACTCCTTGGTGCTAGATACAACTTAAAAACGTAAACACATTTTGAGAAATGTCAAATTTCTCACAGAGTCTATTGTTATTATTTATTGTGTGCTTTCTCTGTTCCTGGCCCTATACTAAGTTTCTTACATGATCTAATGAGGAAGGTCCTAGTGTTATCCCCATTTTACAGATAAACACAGTTAAAGAGAGACTGACTTGGACCAACAAAATCGTGGGATCAATAAGTTCTACAGTTTGGATTTGAACTAAGGAATTCTGTTCTCATAGAATGCGTTGAACTCATACACCATTCTAAGCTTTTATATAAATAGCAGGTTGGCCTTAGAAATAGAAAAATGCACTCAGCCAACCAATACTGTTTTACACTATACAGTTTTAATCCAAAAATGCTTTATATTTAGACTTTAGCTATTGTATATGGTCAATGTATGTAATGTATATAAAATGGTATTAATATGTATAGGTGGTAGCTTATTCACCATTTAAGAAGTGAAAATAAAATAAAATAAAACAAAACATAATAACTAATGTGCAGGAATTTAGGAGCCATGGAGATCAGCATGGGAGCAGCAAACTGGTTTAAGTGGGGGGTGGTTTAGTGCTAACATTGTAATCAGAATCTTGCCCCAGTGACCAGTCTCCTGAGGTTGAATGGATTGAGCTGGGAGGAGATAGCTGTCACTTAAGCACTCTCAAATGAGTCCTCTCCTTTTCCTCCTTGCTATCACACCTTATTCCTATAGTCTGTTATTTATTTCTGTAATTAAGTCAAAAGTCTCTTTTCTGGGCTCCCTTACTCTGGTTTTCTACATTTCTGTTCTTTAATTCAGCAATCCATTCTCCACATTGCTGCTAGAATGCGTTCTATAAAATTCAAATCTGCTTCTCTCATTTTTCTATTTGAAATTCTTCAATTGCCTCTTATTGCCTTCAGGATAAAACCCAAACTCCCTAGTCCGACACACAAGGCCTTTCATGTTTGGTAGCTATAAATATCCAAGTTACAGACTCTGATGTGCAAAAATATAACTTGCTTTATTTCAGTAACTCAATTTGACTTTCCAGTTCTTAGAACTCGGTCTGCAAAATGGCAGACAATTTAATGTAGATATTTTCTAGATTTCTCTGTCCAATTCACCTATTTTTCAGTCACTTCAGGTTTAAAGTTCAATCATAATCAGAATGTCTCCTATATGTATTTTCCCCACCCACATCAGTTAGTAGAATATTCAAGAGGCACCAGGGTGAGTGTGGTAGAGGACACCTGTGTGTCAGTTGTAATCCACATGGATTCCAGGCTGCCTTTGCTACACATAGTGACTCCACTCCCATCTTGATTCCTGTAACTGGTGGCTAAACCTCCTTAGATCCCAACTGGAAATGGTTTACTCCACAATCTACTGTAGAGTGCCTTTAGTTTGGCTGTGGTGTCCTTTGAGAAGTCCCAGAAAACCTTTAGTTATTAGGCTGGTGCAAAAGTAATTGTTACCTGCCCAAATGTTCATCAATCAAGTGGATAAAAAAACTGTCATATATATACATATATATATATTCCATTATATATATATTCCATTACATATATATTCCATTCTATATGATATATAGAATAAATAAATATACAATTATATAATATATATAATTATATGTGTATATATATATATAGAGAGAGAGAGAGAGTAGAATACTACTCAGCCATAAAGAGGAATGTATTAATGGCATTCACAGCAACCTGGATTGGATTGGAGACTATTATTCTAAGTGAAGTAACTCAGGAATGGAAAACCAAACATCGTATCATCTCACTCATAGTGGGACCTAAGCTATGAGATTGCAAAGGCATAATAATGGTACGGTGTTCTTTGGGGACTCAGGTGGAATGGGTAGGAAGCGGGTGAGGGATAAAAGGCTACAAACTGGGTTCAGTGTATACTGCTGGGGAGATGGGTGCACCAAAATCCCAAAAATCATCACTAAAGAACTTATGTAATCAAATACCACCTCTTCCTTAAAAACCTATGGAAATAAAAAAATAAAAAAAGTAATTGCAGCTTTTGCTATTACTTTTAATGGTACCAACCTTTTTTTTGTTTTAATTTTTTACCGTCTTTGGGGGTGGTGGGAAGCTCATTATCTGTTTACTTCATCTAGGAGAAGTTAGAGACATTGGCAGGACTCTCTCTAATCCTTTTCTTCCTGGACCCTTCAAACCATCCTCTCTATACCCCTCCTCACACGCTTGTTGTCCAGGACTGCTTTGATGATGTAGAGCTCAAGAAGCAGAGAAATAGTACTCTGAATTCAGATTCTGCTAAACCTCAAAATAACTCTATCATGTTACCACGTGGTGCTTGGTTATCTTAGAGTAGGACAAAGAGTTTGTGAATCCTGCAGTATACAAAACTCACCTCCTCCTCAAAATTGCTCTCTTTCCAGAGTGGAGGATTTTCCTGTTCTTGGTGGGAGGGTCAAGAAAAAAATTGATGGCATCTTTTTTCAAACATATTGTTTATAACATTCTCATAATTATTTGAGGTTGGAAGATGAAAATCTGGTTCATTTGTTCTCTGGGGGAGCATTTCCTTCTGGGTAAATTGGTCTTTGTGTTTTGAGCTGGAGATGCTGCTTGGAATTGGAGTGAACCCACAAATGAATATTTCAGATTATCATTCTGTCATACATTCACCTCCCGCTTACTTTTTTTTTTAGTTGGATTTGTTTTCATAATCTATCTTGCAATAAACATGCACACACACATCCCCTGGCTAAATTTTTATTTTATTTTTTGGGACGAAGTCTTACTCTGTCACCCAGGCTAGACTGCAGTGGCGCAATGTTGGCTCACTGCAACCTCTGCCTTCTGGGTTCAAGCTGTTCTCCTGCCTCAGCCTCCCGAGTAGCTGGGATTACAGGTGCCTGCCACCACAGCTGGCTAATTTTTGTGTTTTTAATAGAAATGAGGTTTCACCATGTTGGCCAGGCTAGTTTTGAAATCCTGAGCTCGGGTGATCTACCCACCTCAGTCTCCCAAAGTGCTGGGATTACAGGCGTGGGCCACCGCATCTGGCCCACCTGACTAACTTTTGATAATCTATTAATATTCAGTGAAGTGATCATCATGAGACCTGTGAAATTTGAATGTCTCCCCTAATTTCCCGGTCCACAACAGCCAAGTTTGGTGAACTTCCTGTTGTTTTCATAAAGCTTGTGTTTCTCTTCATGATAACACTGGAATGTATTAAAGTCATTTCCTTATTTGTGTTTTTCTCACCAGACTGTGAACCCTTTTATTTTAAGAACTCTTACTTTATCTCTGGTAAACCCTATAATCTCAAGGCCCTACATCTGGCACAACTACTGACATTTAGTAGCTTTTAGCATAAGTTGACTCAATGAATGATTAAATGATGTGTAAATTTAGAACCTAAATAATTCAGAATAATGTAGGGAAATGGTTTTCAGATAATTTTTGCTTGTGCAATCCCTGAAAGAATGTTGAACACTATTTAACTCTGTATATTTTTAAGCTGATATTTTAAAATGTTCAATATAAGCTTAGATAATTTTAAAGAGTATAATTGTCAGAAAGCACTAAACAGTTAAATTTAAATGTTGTGTTATTTTAAGTGCATTGAATGGAATGCAAATATCGGACTGATTTGGTATCTTTCACTATTCATTTAAACGATACATGAACAAGTGCTTCTTAAATAGTTGGAATTTTTGTATCTTTTCTTTTTCTCCTTGAAGTTACATTTTAATTTTAATTCCTCCAGTTTTTTTTTTTCTGAAGTAATACCTTACCATGCTTGCATGTTATTATGGATCATTTATTATTTTCCTCTGTATCAAAAATATGTAGATTGAAAATTGTTTATTAATTTCCTGCAAGCATTATCTCTTCAGTGTTTTTTTAAAAGCTCATTTGTGTTACTGTAACAATTAGTAGTACTATACACTTGGTGAAAGCAAAATAGATAAGAAATGTTTATAATAAACGTAAGAGATAAATATATTGAGAAGGCATCTTTTAATAAAAACATTTGGAGCATGGTTTTATGGTGCTTCTATTAAAGGAACTGCAAATTATTCCTTTGTTTGGCACTTCAAAGGTTTTTGATTCATGGTAAAATGGCAACTGACTAAGGGGTACACATTATTACAGAGAGAAGGGTAATTGCAAAAGGGGAAGTGGGAAAGGATAAATTGAGGGCTGGTACTTTCTCACAGAGATCAGTTACTAGACAAAAAGCAGATGAAATTTGAGGATCTGAAAAGTCATCTCCTGAAATCAATTTTCAGGTTCTCATCAGAAAATTTTTGATGCAGGTATATGTGCACCCGAGTTAACACCTGAACCTGGATTAAGAAGATGTTGGTATTGTTTAGTAAATGGAAATTTCAGATAAAGTTTTAAGAGCTAGAATATGTTTGCTTTTAAATAATGTGAAATTAAATAAGGGTTATATTTCCCTGTAGATGTTTTAAACAATAGAGTTAATGAATCAAAAAGGATTACTTAGTATCAACACATGGATTCCATGCCAACTGGTAATCAAACATATACCAGAAAGCAGTACTTTATTCTCTTGAGTAAGGACATTTTCACCTTGCTTACCGTTATTTTTTGCTAGGAAATTTCCTTTGAAAAGATCACATTAGGTACACTTAAACCTAATTAAATAATAAAAATCTCAGAAGTAGTGGAATTTAATAAATAAGTTGCCTAAATTGTGGTTCAAATTACATACAAATGTATGCACTGAATATTAAATATTTTCATCTGAACTTTTTAAATAATAGAAAATAGTTTTTTTCTACTTGCACCATTTTTCCCCATCCTGAACAATATGATTTTGTATGTATATTTGTTCTGTTTTCCACCAGCTACCATAAATGTATGGAGATGATGTCAATGAAATACTGGATTGGATATTAAGAATGTGAATTTGTATACAAATTAAAATATAACATATTGATGTGATTTTATGTGTATATTTTATTTATAAAATGTTTGTGTATTCTTATAATTGTGCTTTACAATTTTTCTACTTTTAGTTGAATACATTCTTACATACTACTGTAGCTTTCTTATTCCCTTCCCCTACCTTATCCCACTTAAGTCAGCATTTTTTTAACCCTGACTCTTATGGTAAAATGACTAAGATAATCCTGGTACAATTATTTTTACAATGCATGTAGTCTTCTGTTGATCTAAGTACTCTCAGATCCCACCAGAAAAATGCTGAACGTAGGCTTTGCCCTTACTGTGTAAAAGAGAAAGTAAAGGGCATGAGGAATAAGAAAGTTTCATCCTTCAGTGATTCACTACTGTTATCCTCTAAAGGGCTATATCTTCTAGATATCACGATACTTGAATGTGTTCACCTCTAGGATAGAGCAGATTCAATATAGGTTGAATTTTTAAAAGATATCAATAAATGGACCAATCCATGGGGATCTAAGAAGGAAAGATGATGTATGAATGAGAAGTCAATAAAGACTGAAAAAATTCTCCTGAATATTACCTTATCAGGAAACCCTGACTCACAGGGCGTCTAATTTGCACTCCACAGAGAGCAATCCCTGATTCTCAACCCTTCTGACACTTGCAGTCCAGGTGAATCCATAGTCAAAACCAAGGACACAGCGGCAATTTCGATTTGGTCTCTGGTCTCACTGGTCAACAGGCAAGAGGTAAGAGGACTGAGCATTGCCAAATTCACATTATCTGGTGAAGGGGGAAAGAGGGTATATTAAGTGGTTCTTGCATTTCTGTAAAGACATACCTGAGGCTGGATAATTTATAAATAAAAGAAGTTTAACTGGCTCAAGGTTCTGCAGACTGTACAGTCTGGACACATGGTGGCATCTGCTTATGTGGAGGCCTCAGGAAGCTTCCGCAGAAGTCAGAGTGGGAACAGGTGTGTCTCACATGGCAGGAGCAGAGATAGGGGTGTCAGAGGAGGATGCCAAACACTTTTAAAGGACCAGAGCTCTTGTGAACTCAGAGAGAGCTCACTTACCACTAAGGGGATGGCCCAAACCATTCATGAGGGATCCAGCCCCATGATCCAAACACCTCCCACCAAGCTCCACCTCCAGCATTGAGGATAACATTTCAACATGAGATTTGAGTGGGGACAAATATCAACACTATATCAGAGGGAATGAAATTTTAAAATCTCCAGTGAGGGTTCTGAGGGTTCATAAAGAATATATTTAGTTATAGTATCACATGTGATTGCCTTCACGAATACAAATGCTGTAAATCCTATATACACATTGAGGACGGTTTCGCATTATAGTCTAGAAATTTTTTCCCATTGTAATCATTTTTTGCCTAGGGAAAAATATTTTATGAATTGTAAAAGATGGATTTTAAAATTAATTGTAGTGAGAAAAACAAATTTACATATTGAGAACTGTCTATTGTACGTGTGTGTGTTGTGTACTTCTATAAATACATATATATATATATAAGATACATAAACTTATGTATATTTAAATTGAAGATGACTGTGGAAAAAATTTGCTACTGCTTTTCTATACCTTGCAGACAGGCCTCTTGCATGTATTTATAGAGGACTCTGCTTCTACCAATAATCAAAGGATGATTTGAGGTCATAGACAAAAGAATCACAGATCATTAAGTATAACACTTTATTGATTAGGACAGGGTCATGCTGCCATTTGTCTGAGAAGAGAAGATAGTACACAATGTGAATAGCCAGGGGGATGCCACACACTTAGAGGACTTCTAGAGAGGATATAGTGGGTAGGTGTGGTGTTGATTAATGATTGCCAAGTCAGGTCTCCTCTCTCTTCTTCCTGGACACATGACTGAACAGCCACCCTTGTGGCCAGCTGAACATGAGAGAAAGTGAATGTGTAACTTTTAGGTCACTTGTCTAAAAGGAAATCCCTTTCCTTGGACTTCTTCTATTTTCTTTTCCCTTGATTTGGAACATAGAGATGTCCACATTCAACTTCAACTCTACAAATGAGGACAGGGTCTTGGGAATAGGGGGCCCACAAGATGAAAGGAATTTGAGTTCCTGAATGAATTTATGGCCTGGAATTTCTACATACTTTTAAGCAAGATAAAAAAATATGTGTTATTCAACATAAGGTGACTGTATTTTTTTGATGTTTGGTGACCAGTATCTTCACTACTATAAACAGGCTCAGGATGAGTCCATGATGAAGAAGAAAACCTCAGGGTAATGTGATTTTATGTGCTAGATATACCCCAGGCTTGGATCTTTCAGATAAAAGAAAAATAGACACAGCAAAAAACGGACAGGGCTGTCTCCAGAAGAGATGAACATATTTAGAGAAAAGGTTGAAAGTCAAAGGAATGTGTAGCGTATACAAGGGGGGCTGGTAAGTAACTTTATGGTAAAGATGGGAGAAACTGAGCTGGGGCCCTAGAATATTGTACTCTTCAAACTTGAGTGTACAACAGAATCACTGGGAGGGCTTGCTAAAACAAAATTGCCTGTCAAAACTGGAAATTATTGCTTAGGCAGATTTTGAGGGGCTGACTTGTTTAATGGGCTGTTTCTGCCAACAACTCTGAAATTTATATTTCAGTATTTACAAGATGAACTTTTTCTATCATTCTTGGTCTGACAATCATATTATATTTCTTGGTCACTAGTGTTTGACACTACTGCACTTTGTCACTGCAATTTTAAAATTTCTTTAAAGATAACTTTTTAAATGATATCTGAACATATGTCCATGTGAAATATGCACTTATTTATTAAATGCCTTAGAAATACTGTTATTTAATTAAAATTAATTCATATCATATTCAATAGAGAGATTAAAAGTTATAACACTCTGACAGTGAAAATTTGATGCCACAGGCTCATCACTGTTTTTTTTTGTTTTGTTTTGTTTTTTAATAGCTATGATACAATACATACTTGGACTCAGGCTCAGAAATTACCAAACTGTCGTAACTGACCCAAAGATGCATCCATAAACATCTTCTTTTTGCAACCATGAAAACTCTATTTTCTTTTTGTTTATTCCCCATTTTATATACCTGAACATTTATTGTACTTTGTTGATTATTTCAAAATTGTCCATCTTGCCTAATAGACTGCTAGAAACCATAAATAATAGATCATGTATGTGGTATTCATCATAATATTCTCAATGCCTTTCATAGCGCTTGGCTCACAGGAGGTCAAACATTTGCTAAATGAATAAACTATTAGATGAATGAATGAGGAATAAATGAATGAGTAGGGAATTAACTAATATTAGGCATATATACATTTGTGTGTTACATGTGTATATATATTACATGCGTATATGTACACACACATACCACCTTGGACAGCACTCTTTCTTATAAATTTTACCAGGTTTTAACTGAAATTAGAAATTTTGTTTCTCTATTAACATATATATGTAATATATATATATGATATATATACACACACACACATATGGACAATGATAATCTTAGCTCATACTTCCTTTGCCCGATTACCATTGCTAAGTAGTTCTATTTCTTTATATCCAGTTACTTATAGGGTTTACATAACCATTAGCTCTTTTAGTCTTGCAAGCTTGGTACACTTCTTTTATTTGCAGTGTTTTGACCCTGCTGAAAGATTTTTCTGTTGGTTTTTGTCCTTGAATGGGACTATTCGGAATATGTCCTTTTGCCTTTTAGTTTTGGTTAAGCATGAGTCTATTCTTTTGTAGTTATTTTTGCCTTTTATTTTTGGTTATAATAATGTTTCAGAAGCTTCTGTTCTTTTTCAAAAACCATTTGATCATGAGGGAATTGGAATGTTACATTTAAAAAAATTGAACACCTCATCTTGAGGAATGAAAAGCTTTGAAAGGGAGGTATCCAATGTCCTTGCATTTAGACTAGAGCTAAGTCTGAGGTGACTTGAAAGCTGAGACATCAAAAGTATACAATTTAGCTGAGGTTTCTCAAACTAATCTTCAAGACACCTAAAATGCAAGCTTTGCTCATCTGCCTCCTTTCAGTTCCAATATCTTGTTCAATTTCTGCAACACAAGAACAAAGGTTTTATGGGAAATTGTTAGTTAATTGAACCATGCTTATTGTAAGAATGAAGGGACAAACAAATGGTAACAAAATTTGTGACAATTTTAGCATTTTTAACTTCTTCCTTATACGTAAATTTAAGTAAATTATTTTCAATATATGTTTTCTTTGAATTATCAGATACTTAGTATGTTTAATTTTTTAAACCAATGTATACTAGACAACCTGATGGCCTACAAGAGTGTTTAAATAATTATTTACACATCTAACCTTTTTATTTTAATTGACAACAGAGTATTTACAGAATTTTGTTCAAGAAATCTAATATACTATGTTTTTACATCTTACCTCTCTTTTGTTTTTAGTATAAAGGTTTTCCAGTATGAATGTATAGTTGCGTATCCTTTTTTCTAAAAAAAAAATAAATTTCCATTGGGTGAATGATATATGTTCATTGCAAAGTTGGTCTGAAAGAAAATATTAATGTATTACTTCAACAAAAACATGTTTATATTAATAATACTGTTTAATCTTTCTTTCCAATCAGAATGGTCACTTTTATGTTTTTTTTTTTTACATCAACTTTTCAGATCTTACTCTGAACTTTATTACTTTCTGAATGTCAGAAATAACTCTTTCCTTTTTCATTATGTCAAAGTTTAATCATTCCCGGAAATGACACTGAAGTTTCTGATTTTATGGGAAGCATCTTTAGACGCTCTCTTTTAATTTTCAATTGGGTATATTGTTTATATCACTTTTTCCCACCTTTTAAACAACAGATATTTTTAAGCAACTGCTATTTTCTAGTGAAGTTATAAACACTTTCAAGCGATTCTTATAAATTGCCAGCAAAATATATGTACATGCAATTATAAAAGTATAGATTGTATTTTGAAAAATGAAATAAAGCAAAAAATCATACAAATGGATTACTTTTAGTGACTGTGATGGTTAATACGAAGTGTCAACTTTATTGGTTTGAAGGATGCAAAATATTGTTTCTGGGTATATCTGTGAGAGTGCTGCCAGAGGAGATTAACACTTGAGTCAGTGGGCAGGGCATGGTGGCTCATGTCTGTAATCCCAGCACTTTGGGAGGCCGAGACTGGTGGATCACCTGAAGCCAGGAGTTCGAGGCCAACCCGGCCAACATGCTGAAACCCCATCTCTACTAAAAATACAAACATTAGCCAGGCATGGTGGTGTGCACCTGTAGTCCCAGCTACTCGGGAGGCTGAGGCAAGAGAATCACTTGAACCTGGGAGGCAGAGATTGCAGTGAGCCGAGATCACTGCACTCCAGCCTGGGCGGTAGAGCGAGACTCTGTCTCAAAACAAAACAAAACAAAAAAACAAACACACACACACACACACACACACACAAACATTTGAGTCAGTGGACTGGGAGAGGCAGAACCACCCTCAATCTGGGTGGGCACCATCCAATTGGCTGCCAGTGTAGCTAGAAAAAGCAGGCAGAAGAAGGTGAAATGAGCAGACTTGCTGAGTCTTCTGGCCTTCATCTTTCTCCCATGCTGGATGCTTTCTGCCCTGGAACATCAGATTCTAAGTTTTCTGGGTTTTGAACTCTTGGTCTTACACCAGTGGTTTGCCAGGGACTCTCAGGCCTTTGACCTCAGACCAAAGGTTGCACTGTGGGCTTCCCTACTTTTGAGATTTTGGAACTTGGATTGAGCCACTGCTGGCTTCCTTTCTTCTTAGCTTGCAGACAGCCTGAGACTTTATCTTGTGATCATGTGAGTCAATGTTCCTTAATGAACTCCCTTTTGACTGGGTGTGGTGGCTCACACCTGTAATCCCAGCACTTTGGGAGACTGAGGTGGGCAGATTGCCTGATGTCAGGAGTTTGGGACCAGCCTGGTCAACCTGGTGAAACCCCATCTCTACTAAAAATAAACATAAATATAAAAATAAAAATAAAGAATAGCTGGCGTGGTGGTGGGCACCTGTAATCCCAGCTATTTGGGAGGCTGAGGCAGGGGAATTGCTTGAACCAGCAAGGCAGAGATTGCAGTGAGCCGAGATCTCATCACGACACTCCAACTTGGGCAACAGAGCGAGACTCTGTCTTAAAAAACAAACAAAAATGCTCACTTTTACATATACAATATCCTATTAGTTCTGTCCCTCTGGGAGAATCCTGACGGTGACCTAGAAGTAGGGAATGATGTAGACTAGTATGCTTCAGTAACGTTCAGAGAATTCAGTAGGTCATTTTGGTGCAGTGTGGTGGAGTCCAAGTAGAGTGACAATCTTACTGAGTTGTAAGTGGCAGATATTGCAATTCAAGGCTGCTGAAAGGATAGAGGTTTGCTGGGTGGTGGCACCAGGGAAGTGAAAGCTTTGTGTCTGGATTGGGAGTGAAGTCAGTTGTCTTTGTGGACTATGGTTTTTGCCCAAGTGCTGGGTTACTTATGAATAGGAGAAACTTCCTGGGCCTTAGCAGAGAGCAGATCCTTCAGGCATGAGAGCTGAACATAGCTACCAAAGGTTGAGAAATGATGGGAGGTATGGGAGTTCTGGCCTAGTTGGAGTGGAAAGACCTCACCGAAGATTCAGGCATTTGGTTGAGACTTTAAGAAGACCTAGCCTTAGGGGTAAGGAGCCATGTCCTAGAGTAGCAGCCACACTGTAAGAGTAAGAACCAAACTTAACTAGAACTACTCTAACAAAGAATAAATTCAAGCAATCCAGGTGTCCAGGGTTCTTCCATTTGTATCTCTTCCTTTAATGTCTGACTGTCAAGGTCAGCATGCTTATCTGGATCAAGCAGCTGGAAGGGGAAAAAATAGGAGGATCACACCTGGGAGATTTTTAAGAGCCAAGCGTAGAAGTCTACATTATTTCTGTTCATATTTCATTACCTAGAACTCAGGCACAAGCCCATGCCAAACTCCATGGGAAACTGGGAAATGTGATTTGACTCTAAGGCTATAAGAAATGGAATTAAATTTGGTGTGTAATTAGCCAATCTCTGAAACAGTTACAATGCACATTGAAGCGGAGAGGACCAGTGAGGAAGAGAGAGGAGCTGGAAAGTTTCCACTGTTGTGAAAACAAAACTCACTTCAAATCGTCATCTGTTTCTATATCTGGAAAAGGACACATCCTGCTCAAGAATAACTGTTCAACCCTTTCCCAACCATCCTCAGGGAGAAAATTTCTAAGATTGTATGAACTTACATCAAGCGATCTTTTTTTTTTTAGACAGAGTCTTGCTCTGGCACCAGGCTGGAGTGCAATGGCACAATATTGGATCACTGCAACCCCCACCTCCTGAGTTCGAGTGATTCTCCAGCCTCAGCCTCCTGAGTAGCTGGGATTACAAGCATGTGCCACCTCACCCAGCTAATTTTTGTATTTTAAAGTAGAAACAGAGTTTCACCATGTTGACCAGGATGGTCTCGATCTCCTGACCTTGTGATCCACCCACCTTAGCCTCCCATAGTGCTGGGATTATAGGCATGAGCCACCACGCCCGGCCAAGAGATCTTACTCTGGACATCGCTGTACTGTTTCCAGAAAGTTCATTTTCTTGGAGCCAGGGTCCAGCTGCTTTGGTTTAGGGTTGCTGCAAGTCCACATAGATGTAGCTAAAAGGGGCTCCTGTAGGCTCTCAGTGCCTGCTATCAGCAAGAGATGGCTGAGAACCTGAAACTTTGCCTTTTCTTTGAGTACAAATAAGTGCCTAAGTCCTTACTTATCCAAGCACACAATAAATCATACATAGAAACTCCATGTAATTAATGGCCAGATATGTGTGGTCACTGAGAGTTTGGTTTATGGATTTATATGAATGATTCAAAATAAATAATATGTGTATCTATGGGAAATGTAAAAATATTATGAAACATCAGTAGATTTTCAAAAAATTATCAGATATATTTATTGCTAAACAACTTGATATACCCTCTCTTCTGCTTTGCTCAAACTGGCACAGGAGTAAGGTAGAGGATGGTAAACAAGAGGAAGAGAGAAAGAAGATCTAGAAGATGGAAATCAAAATGTCAGAGCAGGCAGTGTAAAGGGTAGAGACAGCCATCCTAGGTAAGTTCCAAAAAAATCTTCCTTTTTTCTTTGTTAATGGCAATGATCCCATTTGTGTGGAACACTAGAGTGCATTTAGATTAAGTGTTCTCTTCAGCTTGATTCCTAAGCTCATCAAGATCCTATGAGCAGAGAACTGAATGATGCTGGGGAGCTTATCCTGAGCTTTGAAGAGATTATCCCCCAAATTCCCTGGCAGGCCTGCAGAAGGTGACCTGCCTGTTATCTCAGAACATTCCATACAGTGGAGATCATCAACACCATTATGGCCCTCACTGCCTGTAAATGCCTTTAAGCAGCTTTAGATAGAAGCTATATGGAGAGGCCTGGAGCAGAAAATTTCATCACCACGATTTCTCTGCTGGGCCCTTGTTTAGAAACATTGCTCACATCTTTGGGTTTGACAGGAAAACAGCAGCTGTTTTCTGATCATTCGGCCATCTGTTCTTTATTGCTTATATTATTAACATTTACAAGGGATAATTAGTATTTTAAAGTGACTAAGATGGTTGATCAGGAAACACCCAACTATCTTTACCATGATGCCTGGCTTAAAAATGTCAAATGTAGCAGCAGTTACTTAATATATTAGCTCACTCTGAAATTGCAATATAGTCCACCTGATCAAATTCTCTCACTTTAATACTCAAGAAGCTCTCTCTCTCTCTATCTCTCGATCTATCTATCTATCTATCTATCTATTTTAAAGCTCACTCTATTTAGTCCAATTTAATTTCTTTATGGTAAGTCCACCTAAAGTATCTCTGATTGTTCCAGTCTATAACAACCTCTTTATCACTAAAAAGGTATTTTGAAATCCATCTAATATTTTAGAATGTATTATTATTAATTATTTTATTTTACTTGTTTTTATATTCATTATTAGCTCATTTCATATCACTCATATCATCACACCATTAAAATATTGAGTAATGGCTGGCCCTGGGTAGATATATTCTAAATGTGTAAGAACAGACAACTGTAGCATGGGCCAATTCTAAATAATAAAATGATGGCAGAGATTCTACTCTTGTATTTGAAGGATATAAATTGTTAAAATTGCTAGTTTATACAACTGACAGTTATTGAAAGCCTACCAGGTACAGTCATCTTACCTGAATTACTATAATACCCCTCAACTTCTCTTTATGCCTTCAGCGTTTTCTTCTCCAATTCATTCTCCTCACCACAACTAGAGTGAGTAATACTTCTATAATGCCAATTCATTCATGTTTTTGCCCTGACTATAATATTCCAATAGTTCCCCATTTATTTCAAGATAAAGTGAAACTTCCTGGCATGACATTCAAAGTTTATGATGATCTGGCTCCTGTAGGTCTCCCTGCCCCTGCCATATTTTCTTTTCTTTTTAAATTTTACTTTAAGTTCCAGGATACATGTGCAGAATGTGCAGGTTTGTTATATAGGTATACGTATGCATGGTGTTGTGCTTCATCTATTGACCAGTCTTCTAAATTTCCTCCCTCACCCCCACCCTGCAACAGGCCCTGGTGTGTGTTGTTCTCCTCCCCTGTGTCCACGTGTTCTCATTGTTCAACTCCCATTTATAAATGAGAATATGTGGTGTTTGGTTTCCTGTTCCTGTGTTAGTTTGCTGAGGATGATGGTTTCCAGCTTCATCCATGTCCCTGCAAAGGACATGATCTCATTCCTTTTTATGGCTGTATAGTATTCCATGGTGTGTATGTACAACGTTTTCTTTATCCAGTATATAACTGATGAACATTTGGGTTCGTTCCATGACTTTGCTATTGTAAATAGTGCTGCAATAAACATACCTGTGCATGTGTCTTAATAGTCGAATTATTTATATTCCTTTGAATATATTCCCAGTAATGGAATTGCTGGCATTATATTCAAAGGAATATAATAATTGCTGGCACAATTTCTGTGTTTAGATCCTTGAGGCAGCACTATACTGTCTTCCACAATGGTTGAACTACTTTACATTCCCACCACAGAATAAAAGTGTTCTATTTCTCCACAGCCTTGCCAGCATCTATCGTACCTTGACTTTTTAATAATCGCCATTCTAACTGATATGAGGTGGTATCTCATTGTGGTATTGATTTGCATTTCTCTAATGATCAGTGATGTTGAGATTTTTTTCATATGTTTGTAGGCCACATAAATGTCTTCTTTTGAGAAGCATATGTTCATATTCATTGCCCACTTTTTGATGGTGTTGTTTGTTTTTTTCTCATAAATTTGTTTAAGTTTCTTGTAAATCATGGATATTAGACCTGTGTCAGATAGGTAGATTGCAAAGATTTTCTCCCATTCTGTAGGTTGCCTGTTCACTCTGATGATAGTTTCTTTTGCTCTGCAGAAGCTCTTTAGTTAAATTAGATCCTATTTGTCAATTTTTGGCTTTTGTTGCAATTGCTTTTGGCATTTTTGTCATGAATTCTTTGCAAATGCCTATGTCCTAAATGGTATTGCCTAGGTTTTCTTCTAGGGTCTTTATGGTTTTGGGTTTTACATTTGAGTCTTTAATCTATCTTGAGTTAATTTTTTGTATAAGGTTTAAGAAGGGGATCCAGTTTTAGTTTTCTGCAAATAGCTATCCAGTTTTCCCAGCATCATTTATTGATAGGAGATCCTTTCCCCATTGCTTGTTTTTGTCATGTTTGTTGAAGATCAGATGGTTGTAGATATGCGGTGTTATTTCTGAGGCCTCTGTTCTGTTCCATTGGTCTATATGTCTATTTTGGTACCAGTACCATGCTGTTTTGGTTACTGTAGCCTTGTAGTATAGTTTGAAGTCAGGTAGCATGATGACTCCGGCTTTCTTCTTTCCTTTTAAGATGGCTTGGGCTATACAGGGTCTTCTTTGATTCCATATGAAATTTAAAGTAGTATTCCCTAATTCTCTGAAGATGGTCAATGGTAGTTTGATGTGAATAGTATTGGATCTATAAATTACTTTGGTCAGTGTGGCCATTTTTATGATATTGATTCTTCCCATCCATGAGGATGGAATGGTTTTTCATATGTTTGTGTCCTCTGTTATTTCCTTGAGCAGTGGTTTGTAGTTCTCCTTGAAGAGGTCCTTCACATCCCTTGTAAGTTGGATTCCTAGGTATTTTATTATCTTTGTAGCAATTGTGAATGGGAGTTCATTCATGATTTGGCTCTCTGCTTGTCTATTGTTGGTGTGAAATAATGCTTGTAATTTTGGCACATTGATTTTGTATCCTAGACTTTGCTGAAGTTGCTTATCAGCTTAAGGAGTTTTTTGGCTGAGACAATAGGGTTTTCTAAATATAGCATCATGTCGTCTGCAAACAGAGACAATCTGACTTCTTCTCTTCCTATTTGAATGCTCCTTATTTATTTATCTTGCCTCATTGCTCTTGCCAGAACTTCCAGTACTATGTTGAATAGGAGTGGTGAGAGCGGGCATCCTTGTCTTGTACTGGTTTTCAAAAGGAATGCTTCCAGCTTTTGCTCATTCAGTATGATATTGGCTCTGGCTTTGTCATAAATAGCTTTTATTGTTTTGAGATATTTCCATCAATACCTAGTTTATTGAGAGTTTTTTACATGAATGGAGGTTAAATTTTATCAAAGGCCTTTTCTGCATCTATTGAGATAATCATGTGGTTTTTGTCTTTGGTTCTATTTATATGATGAATTACATTTATTGATTTGCATATGTTAAACAAGCCTTGCATCCCAGGATAAAGCTGACTTGATAGTGGATAGTGGATGGTGGATAAGTTTTTTGATGTGCTGCTGGATTTTGATGTGCTATTGGATCCTTTTATTGAGGATTTATGCATCAATGTTCATTATGGACATTGGTCTGAAGTTATTTTTTTTGTTGTGTCTCTGCTAGGTTTGGTGTCAAGATGATGCTGGCTTCACAAAATGAGTTAGGGAGGAGTCCCTCCTTTTCAATTGTTTGTAATATTTTCAGAAGGAATGGTACTAGCTCCTCTTTGTAACTCTGGTAGAATCTCATCTTGAATCATAGTTCCCATAATCCCCATGTGTCATGGAGGGGACCTAGTGGGAAGTAATTGAATCATGAGGGCAGTTACCTCCATGCTGTTATCATGATAGTGACTGAGTCCTCAAGAGATCTGATGGTTTTATACGGGATTTTTTCCTCCCTTCACTCGGTACTTCTCCTTCTTCTCCTTGCTGCCAACATGTGAAAAAGGACGTGTATGAGGTGTCTGTTAACCCCTGCTGGGAGGTGTCTCCCAGTCAGGAGGCATGGGGAGCAGGGGCCCACTTGAGGAGGCAGCCTGTCCCTTAGCAGAACTTGAGTGCTGTACTGGGAGATCCGCTGCTCTCTTCAGAGCCAGCAGGCAGGAACATTTAAGTCTGCTGAAGCTTCGCCCACAGCCGCCCCTTCCCCCAGGTGCTCCGTCCCATAGGAGATGGGAGTTTAATCCGTAAGCCCCTGACTGGGCTGCTGCCTTGTTTTGAGAGATGCCCTGTCCAGAGAGGAGGAATCTAGAGAGGTAGTCTGGCTACAGTGGCCTTGCCATGCTGTGGTGGGTTCCGCACCCAGTTGGAACTTCCTTGTGGCTTTGTTTACACTGCAAAGGGAAAACTGCCTACTCACGACTCAAAATGGCAGACGCCCCTCCCCCTACCAAACTCGAGTGTCCCAGATCGATTTCAGACTGCTGTGCTGACAGCAGTGAGAATTTCAAGTCCATGGATCTTAGCTTGTTGGGCTCCATGGGGATGAGATCTGCTGAGCAACACTACTCGGCTGCCTGGCTTCAGTCCCCTTTCCAGGGGAGTGAACGGTTCTATCTTGCTGGTATTCCAGGCGCCACTAGGGTACAAAAAAAAAAACTCCTGCAGCTAGCTTGATATCTGCTCAAACAGCCACCCAGTTTTGTGCTTGAAACCCAGGGCCCTGATAATGTAGGTACCCGAGAGAATCTCCTGGTCTGTAAGTTGCAAAGCCTGCGGGAAAAGTGTAGTATCTGGGCCAGACAGCACTGTCTCTCATAGCAGAGTCCTTTACGGCTTCCCTTGGCTAGGGGAGGGAGTTCCCCGACCCCTTGCACTTCCCAGGTGAGGTGACACCCCACCCTGCTTCTGCTCACCCTCTGTGGGCTGCACCCACTGTCTAACCAGTCCCAGTGAGATGAACTGGTTACCTCAGTTGGAAATGCAGAAATCGCCTGCCTTCTGCGTTGGTCTCACTGGGAGCTGCAGACTGGAGCTGTTTCTATTCGGCCATCTTTCCTTCTCCCTGGATTTTGTTTTCTAAGTACTAATTAAGAGATTTTTAAAAAGGGAGTAAAATATATCTGACCTATGCTTTGCTAAGTTATACAAAGGCTAGTTTTGATGTGTAAGAGGTTAGAGACACAGAGTCCCTTAGGAGACCATTTCAAAGGCCAGATAAGAAATTACAAAGATTTAACTAAATAAATAGCAACGAGGAAGGAAATCAAGGAATAGTGATGAGGTATATTGCTGATTAAGGGTCCACAGGATTTGTTCAGCGGATGAGTATAGTGTTCAGAATGATGAGGTAGGAAGAGAAAAATGAGCTGTAATAAATTCTGCAGCTGGTGGTATCTGAAAGCCTTGAGTGACTTCATTATAATTGATTTAGAACATTGTCTGTTATCAGAGAACTATATTATAACCATAGTAACTATGTTTATTTAGTATTGAAATGCATTTATGTCACACTTGATTCCAAAGGTTGCTTAAGAACTCATAGTAATAATAGGTTTTATTTTCAAAAAGGAAGTAAATTTTTTTTTCTTGTCAGAAAGGCCAGGCTAAGTTTATTTATCACTTTCTTCTTAAGGAAATTGCATTTTCTTCTTGCTTCTTTTTCTCACACCAGTTGTTTAGCAATCAAAACCTGACATTCAATAATCTGAAAGCTACCAAAATTCAGCAGAGAGAATAGGGAAACAAAGAAGTTAGGAAGGGGACTAAAGTCAGGTGCTTTTGGTCAAATAATAGAGAAGGGAATTAAAGAAGAGATACAAGTGTTCTCTAATGTGATTTTTATAAAACTCAGTGTTATGCAATTTTTGTAATTTTTAAATTATCCACATGATCTCTCTAGGTGGCCCACAAAGAAATGACTTACCTTAAAAACAACTCTTCCTAAGAAGTAGAATGTGGCCCTCAATTCCTTGATTTATCTGTTTTAATTTTAATCTAAATGTATGTGTAGTAATTGGTAATTATTTAACCATTGGAGTCAGCTCTGTGATGTAAGCCAAGTGATATTTTTCCTAAAATAATTTGTTTTCATTACAATAGGTCAGCATATTCTAGGTGTGTTACACTGCCAAAAAAAAAGCTCTTTATTGTCTATTTATTTTGATTTACATTTTTATTGTTATTATATTACAACATAGTATTTTATTTTATTTATAGTATTTTACTATACATATACAAATTGATCAATCTATCTAGGTCTCTCTATCTCTCTGTATCTTTATCTCCTTTAAGAGAATAAACTCTTAAAAACAGCTTTTTTTGGAAGACTTTCACTTCAGTACACTTTCTTCTTGGTTATACTTTGCTAATTTAACTCTCATGGCTTTATACATATTAAAAGCCCACAAATGCAAAATGGCAAGGGGCATTAACTAAGAAATAATGTTTGATGTGTACTTCAATGTATAATTAGAATGTGAAACCAAAGAATAGTGCCTCTAGAATTTGTCCAGACATCTCCCCTTACCCACTCCACCACCACTGCCAAAGACAGAAATGAAAACAAAGATAAGGACTCCAGTGCTACAAGGAAATAAAAGCTTTTGAGCAAGGTGGATGATTCTTCCTCCAAGAATCCACCCATTATCCTTCCATGTGCTGTTGATGTACAATTTGCTACTGCAAAATTTCTACCAATTAACTTTAATATGTGCTGACGTGCACCCGTATCCCTTGACAATCGGAATACTCATTTCCCACTTCCGGGAGTGAGGCTGTGCCAGTTAAGCCTGAGTCTCTTGCCAGAAATGGCTCTTGGCCAAGCAGAGCTGCCTCAGGCAAGGTTGTACCTGCTCCCTGGGGGCAGCTCGCATTCAACAACAGAGCCTTTTGGGAGCTACAGTTCATAGCTCCATTGTTTCAATTTGGTCAATCTCTTCCGGGTCATCCCAACTTCAGAGCGAGCCAAGGGATTTGCTGAGGCCTCTTTTGAAAATGCATCTCAGTCTACCTTTTCCTTCCAGTAGATCAATCCTATTTCTCTCACTGTCGTTCAAGGGTTATATTTGAGAGACCTTCACAAGAAAACTCTAATTTACAAATCTTCATCTCAGATTTGGACTGTGACAGTAACTTTTTTTTTGCTTTTAGGGAAAAATACTATATTTCTATTATGTGTTTTGCTCTTCCAGGTGTGATTGGAGCAAAACATAAGGCGGAAGCTACCCTGTGAAGAGAGAGTGGGAAATGCAAAGGTTATGTTATTTTGAAAACATATTTTGACTATGTATCTGAGATTACTGTGTGACTGGGAGAAATATTTACAAATTACATGTACCTGGCCTTATAGCAAGCTCAATAGGAGTCATTATTAGTGTACTCAGTCTCAGAATCTCAACCTATTACTTAACTGGCTGGACCACAGTTTCTCTCCAGGTTTCTTATGGCAATTAAGTTAACTGGGGGTAAGAATGGTACAAAATTTATGCCTCTATTAGTTTTATATGGGTATAGCCTGTGCTCAGGTTCCTAAGTCTCTGATGGTGTATATGTTTAAAATATATTTATATGAAGAATGAGAAATAAACAAAAATACTCAAGTTTAAAAAGCACTAAATAAATTTCGAATCTTACCGGTGCTCTTGTTTTATGTTTAAAATTTTGTCACCGTAGTATATTTTCTTTTATTGTTGTTGTTGGTGTTAAAAAGTTACATTTACTATACAAAGCTTCAACTCCAGAACTTAGAGTACCAGTGTGAAAATTGCAGTAGAATTAGTGTATGAAGTCAACATTTGAGCTTTCAAAAGCTATTTCTTATTGTTGCTGTGAACAGCTATGACTGACCAAAAAGTCCATATGCACATGACTCTGCACACACAAAAATAGATTTTTCTTTACAATACCTTTCCCGAATAAGGAAAAGCAGTTAGGGGTTGACTATTCACTGGAGAAGAGTACTTGCAGAAATTGTGAGGATTTTATTTATAAGTAGAATTTATAGAAAATAATTTGCAATCTTAAAAGTTTTGTTGAACATTGTTTTTATTCTTTGCAAAAACTCATAAAACATATAAGATAATTCAAACTTAGGGATAATATTGTGTATGTATTTCAAATTTTTGCAGATGACAGTCACCATTAAGCTATCTTAAAGCATCCCACATAGGGGTGGGGGTGTGGGAAAAGAGAAATATAATGGTAATATTTTAGTTCTCAGACCCACTAAAAAAGCATTCTTAAGATCACATATTTTTATTCTAATCATTTACAATAAAATTATAAAATTTTTATTTGTTGAAAATATATGTTCCAAGAGGAGCATTTAAATAGAGATAGTATGAAAACAAAAAATACATCAGTAACTCTAAACTGAGATTACTTTATGATGTAAAATGTAGAGATGAGGTTGTTCATGTTCAGTTAAGCAAAGACAATGAGTGCAATCAGCAACATGTGCTGTTGTACTGAGCTACCTCTCAAAATAAACTAGAAACATTTTTATTTCCATGTGTAATTACTGCTAATGATTACGTTACATTCAAAGATTCTTCCTGGGTTTTATGTGGTTTCCAGTAAATAGTAGCCATTCTAAAATTTAAATAAAATTATACATAATTGAGCCTTTCTTAAATAGTAAAATAATAATGCATTGAATTTCCATTTTCGCAAAAGTTGAGGATTAGACATAGAATACATCTGGAAAACCTGTTCACTCAGTATTTATGACTAATTTGAATAATTTTAAAGACAAAATGGAACAGGAAGTCACAGTTACATGTATATAAACTAACAGATCACCAAGGAACAGAAAAGAAACAAAAATCCCAGGTAGTATGGGAGGAAAATGTTAATTAAGTGGCTGTTGCAGCAACACTTGATACTCTCTCGCACCTCTTTATTTTCACAGGGAAAATTTTCTCTTAAAGCACATGGACACACAAATGCAAATGGAGAGAGATATTAAGCTTATTTTATATTTGTCATCTGCACTGTATTTTAACATTTTTCTTTGCTTGTCCTCATGAGAAGAGAAAATCCAGTGGAGTGGAAACAGCAGCAATCTGGAAATAGAATTTCTGAATTTGAATCATGACTGCTTCTTGAAAGTTGTATATTCCTGGGAAAGACATTAATATAGATGTCTCTTTGCTCATCTGAAAGTAGACTAGCCTATTTCTAATACCTCTACTAATAGTACAAATTCTTTGAGATTATAGTCATTTTCTCTGGAGAATTTAAAGCAAAGGGAAAACAACCGGCTTGTGGAAGATTTTTAATGCAGGACTTGAAGGTGGGATTGCTCTGCAGGATCAAGTGATGCCTATTTGCAGAGCATGTTTAAAGGCCCTTTGGAAGGAGAGAAAGTGAATCAAAACCTGGAGGTAGCAATGTTTCCTAACCAGTGGTTAGAGAGTATCTAGAAGTTTCTGAAGATGCTCTTGGGAGATTCTTTTGTTAAACATTCCTCAATTGCAACTTCTGTTTTAAAAAAGAGGCAAACTAAAAGATGATTCCAAACACTAAATTCCTTTGAATTGGAACCACATAAGATACCTATGAATGAACAACAAATAGAAGCACAATTCATGACCTAGTCAATCAGTTTATCACTCAACCAAGCATTTGTAACCAACGTGATGAATTTGGCTATTTATATCACTTTTACATTGCTTTTATTGTTAGTCCTAAACTAAATAATTAATAGCAATAGTGGACCATTTGTTAAGGATTTTTATTGAATATAGTTAGGAGTATAAGAATGACCCTCATTCTGAAAAGTCCATTTATGATTTCAGCATATCAATGTGTTGTACATTTTACCAAAATTCTTTTACAGCACATTAGCATATCCCTACTATTTAAACAAATGAAAAAAGTTAATATAAGAAAATATAATTATGATTTACACACATTCAGAATAAAGATTATTCAGAAATCCCTCAATTCGTTATTTGAGGAGGAGCACTTTTAATAATCATGTTGAATCTTTCTTACATAAGTCATAGTTTAAAAACAAAACCTGAAAATTATGGAAAGAATTTAGGTGACTTTGAAACCACAGAATACAAGAATTTCAGACAACCTACAGAGAAAATGGTTGTCTATTTTTGGTATCACTACATAATATACATTTTAATGTTTTTGGCTAAAAATCCTAATACTTCATGCTGTGTTATTTCTTGACAAATTACCATGTATTAAATACATAATATAAGCAATCACAGCATTCATCACTTTTAATCTGAAAAACTCAATTTGTCAAAATCTGAACTATTCATATGTAGCCATTGAAAGTAAATGTTCAATGAATTAAACTTAAACAAACTTAAAAATTCAATCAGTCAGTTTTATTAACCACATATCAATTGTTCAATAGCTACATGTCTAGTTGCTACGATATTGATTAGCACAGAATAAAACATTTTCAGTATTCCCATTATTGCATAAGGTTCTAGTGGATATTACTGATTTAAATATTATAAAATTTAACAATAATTTGGTCTTAATATAATACTAATATATATTATGTTATACATACTATATACGTTATGCAAATTATATATATATATAATTTATATGTGCTTAAAATTGGTTTCTTGTCTTGCAAGCAAACATGACATAAAGACTTTCCAAGGACTAGACCCGTTATTTAGCTTTCTCATATTTTGTTGCAAGAGGAGACTTAATAATCTAACTGAACAAATAGTGAATTAGAATTCAGGTATTGTTTCACAGATCAGTTATGTCAGCTCTGTTTTTGGCAGGAGTTGTATAGCAGTTTAGCAGAGCATATGGAGTAGGTCTTGCCTGTAGTATTGCACTTATGTTTTTAGGTAACTGGTACGCATATGGAAAAATCAAGCTCTGTTATGAAGAATAAAGAGACTGACTTGTATTCTCCATGGAGGGCTATAGAATAGTCTGCATGGATGAGGGATTTACAACAATTTAAAAACACAACCAACAATATTCATATAACATACTGCTAACTGTGTGCATTATTTTGAAATATACTTAATAGAAGGACCAAGAGTTTGAAAAGTTTGAGGGAGACAGCAATCACTTATACATAACTACTATAAAATCTTTAGCTTGACTCCCAAAAATCATTTGCCTTTGAAGAAGGTTGCATTCTGATTGGTCTCCTAGGTTAAATATTCTTCAAAACTTATTTCCAGATAAATAAATGAGTTAAACTACTGAGCTGTGATTTTGTATTGAGGGGTGATGATTTTGATCATTTTGACAAATTCACTGTAGAACTTATATATGACAACATTGGCCAAAAAGTTGACAGAAAAGAGGAAGATGTTAACAGTCCTTTTTGTTATGGCAACATATAGAGAAACCAAATAAGAATACTAATAGACTGGTTAGGGTATGATATTATTTTATGTTACTTTAAAATATATTAAAATGTAAAGTAGAATTGTAGCAATTCTACTTCTATCTACTCGGTTACTTAGTGGTAATGCTTGAAGGGTATGGACATACATGAAAGCCCTGGGATCTACATAAAGTCCATGCATCTCATCTTGAGGTAAGAGATGCTTAGCATCGATTTTATGTTAGTATTATCTGTGGAGCTTCTAAAACTGCTGTTGCCTAGGACTCACCTAATATGTAAAATCAGATCCTCTAGGAATAAAGCCCATAAAATGGCATGTTTACAAAGCTCCCCAAGAGATTCTAATGGGCAGCTAGTTTTGAGAACCTCTGACTTAGAGATCTTAAAATTTTCTTTTTAGTTTTCTATTTTTTTATTAGATACCACACCTTATTTATCAAAACAGAAAGTTTAACTTTTCAAAATAACGTTAATGTTGCATCTAGTTAGTAGTAAATATACTTTAAAACAATAATATATTAATGTACATTATTTTAAAAACAATGTAAAAGTAATCTAACATTTAAATTCAATAAGAAGCATTTTTTTTTAAGATTAAGTTATCTGATTTTTTTGCAGCAATTAATAATAGCTTATGAGCTTCAGCACATCAGTTCAGCACATCGGGAACTTCAGAAAGTCGCTGTATTCTGGATTTCATGCCAGGACTTTCAGAGCTTCACCTTGCCCCTAAGCTTGGAATCACAGCTTTAATTTGTCTTGTAACTAATTGGTATTTAAGTCATTTGAATTGAATTGTCCTCACTCAATTATAATTTAGGTAATGAGACCGTCAACTTCACAATCTTCTTTCTTTTATACTGTTTTCTCAGCGCCCCATCAAACTTGAAAGACTATAAGAAGTAACTGCCTTTAGCTTCCTGGTTCTTCTAAGGGGCTATTGAATCATAAGTTTTAGGTAGAAATAGACCTGGATTTAGACCCAATCCTCTGTTGTTCTCTAAGTCATGCCTGGGAGTTAGTTTCAGTCAGGTGTATATCCTGTTTATCTATGTAATTAACACTTGGTTAAAAGGTGCCATCCTTAACTGAAATTTACGTGGTTTAATCCTATGTGGTTTACACACTGTTTTTTACATGAATTTTCAGTTAATTACCATGACAACCCTACAAGTGAGGTACTATTTTTCTCATTTTTCAGATAAAGAGTGGAGCTTAGAGAGATTACATTTCTTGTCTACATTCTCACAGTTAATAAATGGTGGTACTGGGACTTGGATATGGTATTCTGAACCTAAACCCAATGATTTTTCTACTATGTCATGTGGTGAATTTTTTTTATGTTGACAGATAATATATTTTACAACTTCTGATTTTTCATGATCAGAAAATGGAAGTAATTCACTGTATATTTAATTATATAATAGAGTGTTTTTCCCATTGTAAGGGAACCTACATTTTTCTTCCCTATCTCTCAATAAGAATTCTATTGTAGCTCTTATATTTATAGCACAGACAGGTAACTCCTGTATGTTGAATACCCAAATATGTAAGGCGCAATACAGAGAACAAATTAGGATTTGAATTTGGAATCTAAGTACCCATAAAATTCACCTTGGAGAACAGAATTAAAGCAGCTTGAGAATTTCCAAGTTTAAGCCTATTTGCTAGATCCATTATTGCTGACTTCAAAAGAATATCGACTGACTGGGAGGATTTCCTATATCATGGAGGGAGTTTTCCTTGATGCTGTTCACGTGTGTTTTTTTCAGTGCATTCTCATCTGGTAATGGGAGAACTATGTATGACAAGGCTTTCTGATTTATGTTTGGAAGACCTTGCAGATTGGTAATCAGATGATGAATTTATTCACACAAATCCTAACAAATCCAAATATTTCTTGTATGATTTTTCCTCATTAGTACTGAATTTGAAGTGTTCTGCTTTGTCTGTTAAGCTTTAGATTTGTATTTCTAATTATATGCTGACTACTGAGAATCTCGCAAGCACCACAAAATCAACATGTCTCAGACTAAAGTATTCTTCTGTCCCTCACTTACTCACCATTCACTGAAAATGAAAACTATACCTCTACTTGAATTCCTTTTCTTGGTGAATTGCATCATTATTCACAGAGGACCACCCAAACTATGCACCTACTTGTATTCCTTAATTTTGTCGATATTTTTACCTTTAAATCTTTTGATTGTCACTTCTTAAGTCTTAACATACCCATCATCTACATCTCTCTTAAAAATTATCTTGTCCATATTTCTATAACTCTGCCACTATCTGGGCTCAGGTGTGCCCCTCGTTTCAACCAACTAAAAAGTGCATCATCTTCCTTATTATTCTATCTGCAGCTCCTTCTCACTTTAATTGCAGACACTATGCTAGAAAAGTCCCTTCCTTTCTTATATGCATAAAAATATTTCTCACACCTTCAGGATTAAATTCACCATACAATTCCCTAACTATGCGTCTAACTGAGCTGCTCTTATTTCTCTCATTACACAAATTCCATCATCTTGCTATGGGAATTTTCTTTTCATCCCTTTCTCTGATGACTCATGCTGCTTGTCATAAATGGCACCTCTCCAGTGGGGCGATCCCTGACCACTGGCACTCAAATAGTCCCCAGTCACGTTCTATCATGTTCTCTTGTTTTAATTATATGTGCAGAACTCATAACTAATATTTTTCCCTTTGTTCAGTATTTGTCCCTTACTGGAACAAAAACTCTAGACCTTATGTGCCTTGTTTATCATTCCATTTCCAGAGCACAGATCACTGGTGGAAACATAATAAATGTCAATGTTTGCTGTGAATTTTGTTTTTCTGCTGGGAACAGTCTTTACTTGTCTTTCCTTTGGAGACTTCTTCCTGATCTTTTAGAACATATTTCAAATGTTACCTTTTTTTTTTTTTTTTGACAACCTTGCTGGGCAGTGTTAATTGGTCCTTCCCTTTTGCTCTCTGAGCCCTGGTGCATTTCTTTATTATAACTTTTATCAATGTCTATTACATTGAGCATCTGTTTTACCCACTAGACTCTGAACTTTTCGAGATTCCAAGTTATGAGTTGTCCATAGTGTCTGTTGCTGTGTATTTTAGTAAGTTCTTATGAGGGATGCCAGTATATTGAGGAAATAATGTTTATGTTATAGCTCACTGAGAATGTATGGATCTTTTTTACAATGATAATTTTATTTCAGTAATACATTTCTTAATTTTGTTAATTATTATGCAGTATCTATAGATAATATAAAAGACAGCTATTGAAAATCAAAATAAAGTTTGCTACTCTTTCAAAAGAGAGAAAAGGTTAAAGGAAACACGGATAAGCTACAGACACAGTATTATGATACCCATTCGAATCCATAGAAAGGTTTTTTTTTTACAAATTACTGAAGTAATGAATTAGCCTTAATTCATGCTTCCAGAAAAACAACTATTTGTCATGTGCATTCTTATAGGTTATATATTCATACATTCATCAATAGATATATTCAAATACATAGAAATTTTGGAATTCACAGGACTTAACATTTATTGGTAACTCTAAACCTAGGTTCAGGCCAGGTGCAGTGACTCACATTTGTAATCCCAGCACTTAATGAGGCCAAGGCCGGTGGACTACTTGAGCACAGTAGTTCAAGACCAGCCTGGGCAACATGGTGAAACCCCATCTCTACCCCACAACAAAGTACAAAAATTTGCTGGGTGTGATGACACATGCCTGTAGTCCTGTCTGCTTAGGAGGCTGAAGTGGGAGAATTGCTTGAGCCCCGGAGTTCAAGGTTGCAGTGAGCTATGATTGTGCCACTGTACTCCAGCCTGGATGATAGAGTGAGACCCTGTCTCAAAAAATAAAAACAAAACCAAAACAAACCAAAAAACCTAGGTTGAAAAAAAAAAGAAAAAAGACTGGAGCAGATGAGCAGATAGGTAATTGAAACAGGGAATGAGGGAATGAATGATGAAAAATAGAATATGATAAACTACTGGTGTTGGTGTCTTCTACCTCCTATCTTTCATTGGTCTTATTTCTCTTATAAGGTGCTAACTCCCCACATTTCCAGTTGGCATTGGTCTGAAAGCTTTGGCAGCCTCTGGGGAGGCCATATTTTATGCTTGATGATATAGCACTTTATTCCTGTCTGGAAGTTGTGGGTAGAGTCCTCCAATCCCCAAATGTAGTGTGACTGGCCACAGGCACAGAAGTTCATGGCCTGTATGAAGTAATTAGGACCCCAAAGGTGACAAAAGTATAACAAATAGCCAAAGGTGCAGGAAACAGGAGAAACCAACAGAATCTGAGGAGATACATATGCCCAATATAATACATTCCTTGACCTACTCAGAGCCATTCATGTCACCCCATTATATTTGTCTTCCACAACACAACATGGAGGCTTCATTCTTTATGAGAACAAATGTCTGCACTTCTTCCCTAAAAGAAGATTTATAAGTCCCCTTTAGGTGGTGGGCAGTTATGATCTTCTAGACTGAAGGCCAAAATCTAAATGAAACTCACTACTGTAGCTGGTCTGTAGGCTATAATTATTTCACCTCCCTCCTGGGACACCTAGTTTTAGATTTTCTTCAACATATTCCAGCATATTGTCTGGCCTGAATTACTTCCTGATAAGTGATTCAAAATTTCATCACTGACTGTATGAATGTTTATTTGTCTTTTTTTTTTTTTGAGAAACGGAATCTTGCTCTGTCACCCAGGCTGGAGTGCGGTGGCGCGATCTCAACTCACTGCAAGCTCCGCCTCCTGGGTTCAGGCCATTCTCCTGCCTCAGCCTCCGGAGTAGCTAGGCCTACAGGCGCCCGCCACCACGCCCGGTTAATTTTTTGTATTTTTAGTAGAGACGGAGTTTCACTGAGTTAGCCAGGATGGTCTCGATCTCCTGACCTTGTCATCGGCCTGCCTCGACCTCCCAAAGTGCTGGGATTACAGGCGTGAGCCACTGCACCCACTGTTTTTTTTTTAGAGTTGTTGCTGCTGCATTTTTCTATTGACAATTATCACTAGGAAAAGAAAGGCCCTGGGTTCCAGACATACATCTTCCTCTGCCTTTGTGTAGTTGCAACCCTAGGCTTTCATTATAACAAGGATTAAATTATTTTACCTAGCATAGTAATTAGCTCCTCGCTTGGCCTGTGGTTCACAAGTGTGAGAAGCCAGTGTGAGAAGATTTTAGTTGCATTTTCAAGATCTGTGAAACCCTTACTGTGCCTTAGTGAGTGTCTCATATCCCAAGAAACATAATAATTTCTAATCTGGTTAAACCTAATGTTAAGGGGATGAACAAAAAATAGAGTTTGTTTCAAGTAGATTATTAGATATGATAGAGAGAGGGCCACTGTTGGTATAATCAGTTTCTTCTGACAAAACTAAGACTAATGCTTGACTATGAAAATGGAAAATAGGTAATGGTGAGTTTATTCATTCTTTGATTCACTTATTTAACATCATTCTTACTTAATATATTCCAGGGCTTAGGCAACACAGAAACAAAAACACGGACTTAGTTCATGTCCTCATGGAACTCACAATTGGGAAGGAGGCATGGTCAGAAGTACTAAGTATTAAGTGAAAGTACTAAGTACTCAACAACAAATAAATGTATTCAGATGTAATATGTACCAAAAAGGGAAAAGGTGCTGAGATAGATGATAGAGCTTAGGTAAACCTTCATTTTATAGTCTGGGAAAGCCTCTCTGAGCACAAGGCATTGACCACGAACTAAACCTACAAAAGTCAAGGGACGAATGTGTTTCACAAGTGGTCTAAGTCCCTGAGTTTGGAAAGTGTTGGTCTTTTGGTAGTGTTGCAAAAAGTACAGTGATGCTGAAATACTGTGGTGAAGGGAATTATGAAGTAGCAGTACAAAAACAGGCAGAGGGGTAAAGAAGAAGGAAAATGGCAGATTGGAAGCAGGACTAACTTACAACTCCCATTCAGACACACGAGCCGTGTGTAGAGACCTACATCATGAATTTTTGCTCCAAGAACTACTGCAGGAACATACCAAGAAAGCTAAGAGAATCCACAGACCCTTTGAAGGGAATGGATTGCCACTGCAGGTTCCGTGAGATAGCCGAGAAGCTGTGGGTCTGCTTGCTTTCTCAGCTGGCTGGTTTGTAGCCTGGGGCAGATTCTCAGCCCCACCTAATGGCTGCCTGGAAATAAACTCAGTGCTGTTGGCAGGAGCATGGTGAGAGTTAGAGGGGTTGTTTGGGCTGTGGATGGCATGGGAGCTGGGTGAGGCCTGTGGCTGCTGCTTTCCCCCATTTCCCTGGTGACCTGTGTGATGCAGCAGAGCTAACTATCATCTTCCTGAGAATATAACTCCATTGGCCTGGGAACCACACCCCCAACCCCCACAGCAGCCACAGCAAGCCCCACCCAAAAAGAGTCTGAGCTCAGATATGCCTAACCCTGCACCCACCTGATGGTCTTTCTCAACCCATTCTGCTAGCTGAAGATAAAGGACATAATCCTTTGGGACTGCCCACTGCCTGACCCTAACACAAGCTTGTATCCTCCCTATACAACCACAGCTGATGCGCTTTTGAAAGCACCACCTCCTGGCTAGTGGCCGACCGACACAAAACCAGGGCACCTAACAAAAATATAACCAAGGACCCACACAGAGTCCACTTCACTCCCCTTCTACCTCTACTGGAGCAAGCGCTGGTATCTATGGCTGCGAGACATGAAGACAGATCACATCACAGGACTGTTTGCAGACACTGCCGAGTACCAACCTGGAGTCCAGTAGCTCTGCTGAGTGGCCAGATTCAGAAGAGAAATGAGAATCACTGCAGTTTGGCTCTCGGGATGCCCCATCCCTAGGGGAAAGGGGAGAGCACCATATCAAGGGAGCACCCCATGGTACAAAAGAATCTGAATAGTAGCCCTTGAGTCCAGATCTCTCCTCCAACATAGTCTATCCAAATGAGAAGAAATCAGAAAAACAATACTGGTAATATGACAAAACAAGGTTCTTTAACACCCCAAAAGGATCACACCAGCTCACCAGCAATGGATCCAAACCAAGACAAAATCTCTGAATTACCAGAAAAAGAATTCATAAGATAACTATTGGGCTAATCAAGGAGACACCATAGAAAGGCAAAGTCCAACATAGAAAAATTACAGGATATGAATGGAAAAATCTTCAGTGAAATAGATAGCATAAATAAAAAAAAAAACAATTACAACTTCTGGAAATGAAGGACACACTTAGAGAATTACAAAATGCCCTGGAAAGTCTCAGCAATAGAATTGAACACATAGAAGAAAGAACATCAGAGCTCAAAGACAAGTCTTTTGAATTAACCCAATCTGACAAAGACAAAGAAGAAAGAATTAAAAAAGAGAACAAAACCTTCAAGAAGTTTGGGATTATGTTAAATGACCAAACCTATAAATAATTGGTGTTATTTTTAACACCAATTATTCTTCTTCCACACAAGGAAGAATAGAAATCTACAAGTTTTGAAAACATATTTGAGGAAATATCAAGGAAAATTTCACTGACCTTGCTAGAGATCTAGACAACCAAATACAAAAAGCTCAAAGAACACCTCGGAAAATCATTGCAAAAAGATTATCACCTAGGCACATAGTTATCAGGTTATCTAAAGTCAAGACAAAGGAAAGAATCTTAAGAGCTCTGAGGCAAAAGTATCAGGTAACCTATAAAGGAAAATCTATCAGATTAACAACAGATTTCACCCACAGAAACCCTAGAAGCCAGAAGGGACGAGGGTCCCATTTTTAGCTTCCTTAAACAAAACAATTATCAGTGAAGAAGCTTGTATCCTGTGAAACTAAGCTTCATTAAAAAAAGAAAGATACAGTGTTTCAGGCAAACAAATGCTGGACAATTTGCCTCTACCAAGCCAGAACTACAAGAACTGCTAAAAGAAGCTCTAATTTTTTTTTTTTTTTTTTTTTTGAGGTGGAATCTTCTCTGTTGCCCAGCCTGGAGTGCAGTGGCGCGGTTTTGGCTCACTGCAAGCTCCGCTTCCTGGGTTCATGCCATTCTCCTGCCTCAGCCTCCCAAGTAGCTGGGACTACAGGTGCCTGCCACCATGCCTGGCTAATTTTTTGTATTTTTAGTAGAGATGGGGGTTTCACCATGTTAACCAGAATGGTCTCTATCTCCTGACATCGTGATCCGCCTGCCTCGGCCTCCCAAAGTGTTGCGATTACTTGAAACAAATCTTCAAGATACAATAAAATAGAATCTACTTAAAGAATAGATCTCATAGGACCTATAAAATAACATCACAATGTAAAAAAAAAAAAACAAGGTATTCAGACAACAAATAGTATTAGAATAGAATAGTATCTCACATCTCAAATACTAATGTTGAATGTAAATGGCATAAATGCTGAATTAAAAGATACAGAATGGCAGAATGGATAAGAATTCACCAACCAAGTATCTGCTGTCTTGAAGAGACTCATCTGACACATAAGGACTCACATAAACTTAAGGTAAAGGATTGGAGAAAGATAATCCATGTAAATAAACACTAAATGAGAATAGGAATAGCTATTCTTATATCAGACAAAATACACTTTGAAGCAATAGCAGGTAAAAAAGACAAAAAGGGACATTATATAGTGATAAATGGACTAGTACAACAGGCAAATATCACAATTCTAAACATGTATGCACCTAACACTGGAGCGCCCAAATTTATAAAACAATAACTACTAGATCTAAGAAATGAGATAGACTTCAATACTCCACTGACAGCACTAGACAAGTCATCAAGACAAGTTAAGTCCATCAAGAAACAATGGACTTAAACTTTACCTAGAATGAATGATTTAGCAGATATTTACAGAACATTTTACCCAGGAACTTCAGAATACACACTCTGTTCATCAGCATCAATTAAAAAAAAATGGTAATTAAAGTTACCCAACCAAAAATGTTCAGGACCAGATAGATTCACAGCTGAATTCCATCAGACATTCAAAGAAGAATTGGTACTAGTGTTATTCTTACTATTCCAAAAGATAGAGAAAGAAGGAATCCTCCCTGAATCATCCTAGGAAGCCAGTGTCACCCTAATATCAAAACCAGGAAAGGACATAATGAAAAATGAAAACTACAGACAAATATCCCTGATGAACATAGATGCAAAAATACTCAACAAAATACTAGCTAACTGAATCCAACAACATATCAGAAAGATAATCCTCCATGATCAAGTGGGTTTCATACCAGAAATGCAGGGATGATTTGACATCCACAAGTCAATAAATGTGATACATCACAGAAATAGAATTTAAAACAAAAATCACATTATTATCTCAATAGATGCAAAAAAAGAATTTGACAAAATCCAGCATCTCTTTATGATTAAAACCCTCAGCAAAATTGGCATAGAAGGGACATACCTTAAAGTAATAAAAGCCATCTATGGCATCTCCAAAGCCAACATTATACTGAATGGGGAAAAGTTGAAAGCATACCACATAAGAACTGGAAGAAGACAATAGTACCCACTTTCACCACTTCTGTTCAACATAGTTCTGGAAGTCCTAACCAGAGCAATCAGACAAGAGAAAGAAATAAGGGCATCCAGAGTGATAAGGAGGAAGTCAGACTGTCACTGTTTGCTGATGACATGATTGTGTACCTAGAAAATCCTAAAGACTCATCCAAAATGCTTCTAGAACTGTGAATGAATTCAGCAAAGTTTCAGGATACAAAATTAATGTACACAAATCATTAGCTCTACTATATACCAACAGTGACCAAGCTGAGAATGAAATCAAGAACTCAATCTCTTTTAAAAACAGCTGCAAAAATAAATAAATAAATAAATATTCAGAAATATATTTAACCATGTAGATGAAAGACCTCTGCAAGGAAAACTACGAAACACTGCTGAAAGAAATCATAGATGACCCAAACAAGTGGAAATACACCCTTGCTCATGGATGGGTAGAATCACTATCGTGAAAATGACCATACTGCCAGAAGTGATCTACAAATTGAATGCAATTTTCATAAAAATACCACCATAATTCTTCACAGAACTGGAAAAAAAGTTCCTAAAATTCATATGGAACCAAAAAAGAGCTCACATAGCCAAAGCAAGACTAAGCAAAATGAACATCCAGAGGTAACACATTACCCAACTTTAAACTACACTATAAGGCCATAGTCACCCAAATAGCATGGTACTGGTATAAAAATAGGCACATACACCAATGGAACATAATAGAGACCCTAGAAATAAAGTCAAATACTTATAGTCAACTGATCTTCAACAAAGTAAAGAAAAACATAAAACTAGGGAAAGGACACCCTATTCAACAAATGGTACTGGGATAATTGGCATGCCACATGTAAAAGAATGAAACTGGATCCTCATCTCTAACCTTATACAAAAAAATCAACACCAGGTAGATCAAAGGCTTAAATCTAAGACCTGAAACCATAAAAATTCTACAAGATAACTTTGGAAAAACACTTCTAGAAATTAGCTTAGGCAAAGACTTCATGACCAAGAACCCCAAAGCAAATGCAACAAAAACAAAGATAAATAGATAGGACTTAATTAAACTAAAAGCTTTCTGCACAGCAAAAGAAATAATCAGCAGATTAAACAGACAACCCCCAGAGTGGGAGGAAATCTTTACAATCTATATATTCAGTGGAGGAGTAATTTCCAGTATCTACAAGAAACTTAAATCAGCAAGAAAAAACAATCTCATCAAAAAGTAGGTTAAGGACCTGAATAGGAAATTCTCAAAAGAAGATATACAAATGGCCAACAAACATAAGAAAAAATGCTCAACATTACTCATGATCAGGGAAATGCAAATCAAAACCACAATGAAATAACACCTTACTCCTGCAAGAATGGCCATATTCAAAAAGTCAAAACATAATAGATGTTGGTGTGGATGTGATGAATAAAGAACACTTTTACACTCTTGATGGGAATGTGAACTAGTACAACCACTATGGAACACACTGTGGATATTCCTTAAAGATCTAAAAGTAGATCTACTGTTTGATCCAGTAATCACATTCCTGGGTATCTACCCAGAAGAAAGGAAGTCATTATATGGAAAAGATGCTTGCACATGCTTGCTTACAGCAGCACAATTCACAATTGCAAAAATATGGAACTAGCCTAAATGCCCATCAATCAGCAGGTGGATAAAGAAAATGTGGTCTACATATATACCATGGAATACTACTCAGCTATAAAAAGGAATGAAATAATGGCATTTGCAGCAACCTGAATGGAATTGGAGACCATTATTCTAAGTGAAGTAACTCTTGAATGGAAAACCAAGCATCATATGTTCTCGCTCATAAGCAGGAGCTAAGCTATAGGGTTGCAAAGTCATACAGATGATACAATGGACTTTGGGGATCAGGGAAAGGGTGGGAATGGGGTTAGAGACAAAAGACTGCACGTTGAGTATAGTGTACACTTCTTGGGTGATGGGTGCACCAAAATCTCAGAAATCATCACTAAAGAATTTATTCATGTAACCAAATACCAACTGTTTCCCCAAAACCTATTGAAATGAAGGAATAAATTTTGAAAAATCTTTGAGATTGCAAGGCTTTCTGGGAATAATTTATTTTTTAAATTACATATAAAAAAGTTGTTAGAGGGAGAAAGTATGCATCTGAAAAGAAATACACAATGAGAAGACCCAGTGCCATTACTTTGGAGAGCTGAGAGGTGGAGAATGAAAAAGTCATTGGTCTCAGTTTTCCTGCCATGATTGCCTTTTACAAGAGGGATGATATGCCAAGAATGGGTGCAGCATTTGCTGGTGCCCTGGACAGCAATCTGGAGAAAAGACAATAAAAATCAGTTTGTCATAAGGGTAAATCACAAAAGACTTCCTAGATTAGGTTTTCAGATTGTTTTTCCTTTAGAAAGATTAAAAGAAAAAGAAATATGGACTAAAAGCTAATTTATTTCTTTTTCTATTTTCCCCTCAGTGCAAGATGTAGCGTTCAGAAAACATGTTGAGCACATCGGAGCATTACAAAGATCAGTCTTTGGTTGTTGAATGAAAAAAGAAAAAAAAAGAAAGACAGGCAGGGACCAAAGTCCCCATGGTAGTGAGGTTCTTGAGATAACAAGAGGTAATGGGGCACAGGGCTTAAGGGGAAAGAAGCATTTGGTATCTGGCAAATAGTGAACACTCACTCAATCTTCTTGTTTAAAAAACGTGGAAAGGTCACAATAGAATTGAGGATGCAGGAGATGGATTTCATAAAGATAGTTTTAGTTTTGTATTGGTGATATAAAAAAGAATAGACACTTCCTCTACTATAATTTTATTTTTCATTGAAGTTACGTCACCAAACATAGAAAAGAAGACAGATTTCAGAAGGTTTCGAAAAGAGACTGGAAAATGATCCTGTTGAATAGTAGAAAGGTAGGCTTACATAAAAAACAAAATATTAGCATTGTCCTGTTAAATATCTATTAGGAATATTTCATCTTTTTTTTTTTTTCTTTCTTTTGAGACAGAGTCCCACTCTGTCACCCAGGCTACAATGTCTGCCTCCCAGTTTCAAGCGATTTTCCTGCCTCAGTCTCTCAAGTCGCTGGGACTATAGGCATGGGCCACCATGCCCAGATAATTTTTGTAATTTTAGTAGAGAGAGGGTTTTGCAGTGTCGGCCAGGCTGGTCTTGAACTCCTGGCCTCAAGTATTCTGCCTGTCTTGGCCTCCCAATGTGCTGAGACTACAGGCATGAGTCACTGTGCCCAGCCTGATCAAAAGTTTTAGGTAAAATCACTCAAATTTGCCGGGTTGTTTGTGCTAGCACTGTGCCAGTCCATGAGTACAGGAATAAACAAACGGTTGAATTTGTCCAGCATATGCAAAATCAAAGAGAAAAACGTCAAGGGAAATGAGGCCTTATGCCAATTTTTGAATATAAATGATAAATTTTGGAATCTAAACTGGACAGAAGAGTGAAGGCAAGAAGTTGAAGTCAGTGAGAGATTGAGCAAAGAAGTTTGGAAAAGTTGAAGATTTGTATTAATGGATGAACCAGTGAGCACAAAAGATTGGAGGTGGCCGGGCGCGGTGGCTCAAGCCTGTAATCCCAGCACTTTGGGAGGCCGAGATGAGCGGATCACGAGGTCAGGAGATCGAGACCATCCTGGCTAACACGGTGAAACCCCGTCTCTACTAAAAATTACAAAAAACTAGCCGGGCGAGGTGGTGGGCACCTGTAGCCCCAGCTACTCGGGAGGCTGAGGTAGGAGAATGGCGTAAACCCGGGAGGCGGAGCTTGCAGTGAGCTGAGATCCGGCCACTGCACTCCTGTCCGGGCGACAGAGCGAGACTCTGCCTCAAAAAAAAAAAAGATTGGAGGTATGCACCAGAGTGAGTGAGGGTGTTCCTTGATGTCACTTGATGTCAGGGTTTCAATGAAAGTTGAAGTTTCAGGTGATGACAAAGCTAATTGTACCCCCAATGTAATGTGTTTCTGTGGTGGCATGCAAAGAGACTCTCAGTGGAGATGAGCATGTCAAGCAACTGACAGACTTAGATATCAGATGGTTAACCCAGATTGATGTTGAGTCACTGAGAAAGATGGCAAAATTTGGGTAAAAGAGGAAGACTGGGGAGAAACAAGGGGAGAAACCAGATTACTAATAATGAGGGAACTGTGTGAGGGAGGAGAAAAAGAGTGGCATAATCAGATGGCACGAGCCTCAAAGCAATAGAATTTTATTTTTTCAGTAAGGAATTTTACTTTAAAGAATACCCTTACCTGTATTTCATCCCTGAGGTACCTGCAATCTGTATGAATATTTAAGCAACTTTAGAGGACTACAGGTGGACTACAGGTGAAATTGTGTCCATGGACGTAACTCTTTAGTTACAAATTCTTCCTTGTAAAAATAAATCTGACATTTCAAAAGTGATTTTAAAATAATGAAGTCTTTTTTTTTGTATCTGTTACTAAAATCTTTCAGACTTAATTTCTTCATTTAATTAATATAACTTGTCCCACTCAAATATCATTTTCCATTTAATGGAAAATTAGTGCCAGTTTGTGCCAATTTTGTGAACAAATTTCTGGAAATGATATTTTAATGTCATAATAAAATACCAAAAATACAGAATATTTTATTGATTTAAGTTTCATACTACAAACATAATTTTTTTTTACCTCTGTGACATTTTAGAAATCGAAGGAATTCTAGATTGGAGTCAAAGGACTTGGGTAAAGTCTTAACTTTATTTAGTATTGTTTTATATTGGGCAGGTAACCTCCAAGCCACAATTTCTACCCCGGTAAAGTAGAGTAATACTTGCTCTATAAAACCTCATGGACTTATGATGTGAAGTTAGGAAGATAGTAATTTGTGTGAGATAACTGTTCAGTAAGTGGCACAAGTGGAACATGTTATGTAAATTACTTATTCTGAGTCCCCATAGTATCCAAAATATGCAGCAACCCAGCACATATGCTTCAATAGACTCACATGATGTGGTTGGAGGACACATTTTGAGGATGATGTCTGGGAATATTGGATTCCATGGAATGGGGGTCTATCTGTATTTCTATGTGAAAAGGCCATTGGGCATATCATTAGCTCAGTAATGAAACTATGTTACTGCCCTTAGTATAATTTCTTTTGGGATTTTAATATCCCTAATTCAGGAGACAGCTTCCTCAGAGAACTGTGCTGACATCACAGTGGGCTTTATTTCAGTGACATGGATATGTGTTTGGATTTTTGCCATGTTTGGATCTTATCATGTTATTTCACATGTTTATATTGTGCTAGCTGTGCACAGGAAAATGATCATGCATCCTAATAGGAGAGCTGTATATGGTCGTTATTTCAAGAGCTGAATACCAAGCACAGCACCTATGCTTTGGCACTGACATGGCCTCAACATTTCATGAATGTTCTGCCAACCACTGAAGCGCAGCATGATAGCTTTCACCAACTTGCATTTTCTTTTATTGTTTCGAGAGTTAAACAATATCCACGGATTCCTGGGTAGCAATGGCATCCAATAAAGTCACACATTCACATTACGCAAATATGTTTGTCTTTTTTGGCCCTGAAACTCTGACCAAGATGAAGTAAAATATTAGTGAAATGGTCCATTACCATATGCATTTGGGGGAATTATAACTACCCAGGTGATTTACATTTTTACCTAGTCTATTTTACTCCTTTCTTCCTTGAGTCATCTAGATAAATTGGTGGCTTATATCCATCCCAAGGTCTTTTATATCCCATCCATTAAAATACCCAAGGTGAAACACCCTCACCTCAGCAACAGTCCCTTCTTTAGCCAGTTTCCACAGACCCACTGCTTGCTCTCCTGTTTCTACTCCCTTGCTCTGCAGCAGAAAATTACTGTTTCTATTCCATGTAGTCTGCTGAACTAACTGGTCCAGTCTCTGCTTTTAGGCTTCTTGGATTTGGGTTTCTCCTTTCTCTCTTCATTTTGTCCTCTAGGGTGTCCTGTGGTTTTCAAAAGGTCTCTTCACTTTATCCTTGGTTATGTGGAAACTGACTGGGTGCCTGCAAGGGGATAGGAGCAGAAACTGGATGTTTGCCTAGAATCCCAAGCTGCCCTGCCACCCTTCTAAGGTAGTGGATGAAGTTATATACTTATGCTAATCTGTATCAGGATTCACCTGGGGAATACAAGAGCTGCCAACTCTGCATTTGTTTGTGGGCAACACCAGTCTAAGATAGGAAATGTCACATACTCTATCCATCCTCCATATGCATCTCACTTTGCTCCACAAAACTACTCATAGCTTGATAACTATACCACATGAACACATATGCAGCATCCTCTTATTAGACTACATTTTTGTCTTCTTGTCTAACTCCTCTTGGTCCGTTAAGAGTCCGTTTGTACCCTAACCTCCTTATAGTTGTTAGATATTCTTTCTGCAACCATGACACTGGGTGCTTAACAAAACAATGTCACACATAAATCTGTTGTAATTTTTAGATTCCTTATCTTTTTCTTCCATTAGCCAGAAAGATTCTGAGAATAAGGACTAGATCATTTTCATCTTTTTATCTATAGCACCTGGATTAGTGACTAGCATATAATTAGTATCCTGTGTCTACAGTTGAAAAATCTAAGAAACAGAGATGTGAAATTATTTGTTCAAGGTTAGAATCTGATGCAGCCACGGTTGCATTCAAGAGTCACAAATCAATGACTCTTGAAGTCAAGCTGCTAACATCTACTGAAGGGCAATTAAAACATTTCTTTTGGAACATTGGCTCATTCTGCATTTCATTCATTTAACGAATATACATTGAATCTACTCTATGTGCTCAGTGCCTTGCTAAATTCAGCAAATCAAAGGTAAATCACAGGGATGGTATCTACCTCATAGTTCCATTCTTGAGTCATTCCATCTGGTACCTCATTGGCCTACTGGGTTTTTTGGCTCCAGCTTCACTATTCCATTTCTGACATGCACCCTTACAGAGCTCACAATGCTTCTATTTGAAACCCAGTCACTGTACAGAACATTATGTATATTTACAACTCTTCTGCTAACAAACCCTTTCAGGCCTCTGGTTTTAATTTTTTCTACATCCTGCTTTCATCCAGCAAGAAAGTGAAAATAATATATCATTAAATGGAATTTTTGCTATTGTAGCCCCCAAACTGAACTTAACAAATAGTAAGTACCTCTGTATTCTAAAAAGAACAGACAAAGAACTTCCACACACCCACCTTTAGTATGGCTAAAGGAAGCCAGAGGGGTCCATATAACTTCCCAACCCTGTCATTCTCCACCCAGTGTATATTAGCGGAAGGCTAGATTGCATTAAGAAACTCATGGGAAGAAAAATTTTTGATTGAGAAGAGAGTGCTTGGTGTTTCACCTCTGTCCTCTTGGTAGAGAGGTTGAGTTTTAAGCATCTTCCTTTAAGCCAACTGAGAGAGTTCCAAAGAAACAGAAAGAAGGAGCAAGTGGCCCACATTCCCCGGCTACAAGCTTACTGAGCTCTTAGATTCATTCAATGTCATCTGACCTTAATACAGTGAGAAAAAGAAGATCTTCAGTTTATCCCTCCAAGTTTGAGGTGGGAGGGACATGAACAAAATGACTGGTATCCAATTCTTGTCTGAAGATTTTAAAGGCAGGAGTTTGACTGTAAAAGCTGAAGACTGATAAGAGAGAAAAAGAGCTGCAAAGTGTTGACTGCACTTCTACTTTTGGAGTTTCCAAGAAAATGAAATTTTCCTGAGTCCCAGTGAACACAACAGAGGTAGCTAAGCTTGAGGTGCCATGCAGTTATCTCCAGCAAGAGAGGGCAGGACATGAAGAAGCAGGAGCTAAATGGTACATTTCACATGATCAGCTCAGCTGGAGAGCACATCCGTCACTACAGAAACTGTTCAGTCTAAAGGTCTCTGCGTGTGACTGGGGAGGCAGGTTCTGAATAAACCATAGACACAATCCATTACAAAGTGAACATTTGAATGTCTAACATGACAGATGGCATCAAGGGGCAAAATAAAAGAAACACTAGCATCGACTAAATAAGTGAGTTTTTGCTTGTGTTTCTTTAATTTACTGTCCCTTGTCCTGTCCTTGAAGTTCCCAACAGGAGGAAGGGAAAGAGCTAAAAAAGAGAGAAGCAGTTAACTATGTCTTCTCTCAGTCAATGGTTATATCATAACTGAAGAAAAGGGGAAATTTGAAAGTCTGTCATTTATATGGGCAAGGAAGGGGGAAGGGTAATTCATATTTGAATCAGGGAGTGGAAAAATACTGAGTCGTTCCTTGTTTGTGTCACTGCAATTTTATTCTATTGAATAAAAGAGAAAAAGAAAGAAATCTCTAAGATAAATGCAAGTAGTCTCAGCAAATATACAAATAGTCCCCAACTTATCATGGTTCAATTTAGGATTTTTCAACTTTATGATGGTGCAAAAGTGGTATGCATTCAGTAGCAACCACCCTTGGAGTACTCAAACAACTATTTCCCTTTTAGTAGAGTATTCAATAAACTGCATAAGAGATTCAATATTTCATCATAAAATCAGCTTTGTGTTAGACGATTTGCCCAGCTATAGGCTTATGTAAGTGTTCTGAGCTATAGGCTTATGTAAGGCTAGGCTAAGCCATGATGCTCAATAGGTTAGGTCTATTAAATGAGTTTTTGACTTACAGTATTTTCAACTCACAATGGGTTTAACAAGATACAGATAGCTTCATAGTAAGTTCCAAAGCATCTTTATTTGTTTTGCTGCTACATACACACACACACACACACACACACACACACACACGTGTGTTTATACATTTTACCAACAATGTCCTGGCTTCATGATTTTTTATCATACTTTTAATAATTAATCACTAATTACCATTAATTCTAATATATGATGTAACATATCATGTGTTCATTTAGTCAACTCTTCATTCATTTGCTTATGCATTCAATACATATATGAGCCCTTATACCATATGAGGTACTATGTTATAAAAAACCTGAGGATCAGAGAGGTCTAGATAAATCTCTTAAAAGTCATACATTGATATAAAGAGACTTAAAATTGGAGCTTCCAAATCAAAATCCTATGTGCCTGAGTACTAGGCTAGACTACCTACTTTACATCCAAATATTTTCTCCTACTGATTGAGATGAAAACAAAAACCATGATCCATTGCTGTGTGTTGCTTAGGGACCTTCTGTGTTGTAACAATCACCAAACTTGGAAAAAACCTATATGGAAAACACAATTCACCACTATTATTCCCATCGTAAATTCAAAGAAACCAAAGCAAGGCAAGCTTTAATAATGTGCCCCTGGTTTAAACCTACTACATGTTGGAGGTACAGTTTGAAACCAGATAGTCTAGCTTCAAAGGCCACACTCATAAACACTAAGTGCTCCTAACCATCCTCATATGAGGCTTCTGATGCACACTTGAAAGAGATTCTTTAAGCCTTAGAAGGGAAATTACTGGTGATTAAAATATGTGTCCAATCTCACAAAGTATTTGTATAAATTTATACTTCTGCAAGCAGTGAATAAGACTTCCTATTACTCTGTAACCTCACCAATACTTGATATTATGGGACTTTTCAAACTTTTGCCTGTCTCATTCTAATATGGTTGTAATATGGTACTTATTGTCTGAATTTACATTTTCCTGAAAACTGATGATGTTCTATATATTCTCATGTTTATCTGCTGTGTAAAACATGTCCATAGCTTTTACTTATTTTCCTGTTTTTGTCTTATTGTTGTTGCCTATATAGGCTTTTATTTTCTTTGTTATACATCCTGTAAACAAGGTGTCATAGACTTATCTTTTTCTTTTATTTTGGATCCTCTTTTGAAATACAATTTTTAATTTTAGTCTAATACACATAAAGTCATATTTAAAAAGATTTCCCCAGACCCAAGTTACAAAAGTCACCTGCACTTTTAAATAGTATTTATGTCTATTTGCTTGCTTCCTCCTCTGTTTTGTATTTGTTTTTGATTTTTGGCTTTTTTATGTAGATTTCTGATCCAATTGGAATACATTCTGATGTATTACATAAGTTTGTTTTCCAACTGGCTTTCCAGTGCTCATTTAAACATGTTTCTTTCTTAAATCTATCATTCCCTGAGAGATTTAAAATATCATCTTAATTATAAAATACATTTCCTTATGTACTTATACCTATTTCTTGAATTTATCCTCCATTTCATTGGTCTTTCAGTTTATTCATGCATAAGGACCACACTATTGTAATTATAGGGGTTTTATAATATGTTTTAATATCTGGAGAAGCTATTTTCTACTCACTGCTCATTTGTGTAAAATTTTCTTAGTTTTTCTTTGTATTCATTTTATTTACTTACATACTTGTTTTTTTTTTTTCTTTAATTAAACTGGTTTTGGAGATAATAACCTGGAGATTAATCTAAGGCATCTCACATATCAGTAGTTTGCTTCTTTTTATTACTGAGAAGTGTTTAATAGTATGAATGTACTACAGTTTCTTTAACAAGTCAGCTATTGAAGGACTTCTGCTTTATTTTCAGTTTTTGTCTATTATGAATAAAGGTGTTATGAGCATTTATGTGTATGTTTTTATGTAGATTTAAATAAAATTTAGAGAAATTATAAAGAGAGTGTCTAGGTACCCTTTACTCCATTTCCCTTAATTGTAGTATCTTGCAAAACTATAATATAATATATCATGAATTCCCAACACCAGGGCAATAAACCAGTACCAGTCCACAACCTGTTAGGAACTGAGCCATGCAGCAGGTGGTGAGCAGTGTATGAATGAGCATTACCACTTGAGCTTCACCTCCTGTCAAATTAGCAGCAGCATTAGATTCTCATAGGAGCATGAACTCTTTGGTGAACTGTGTATGTGAGGGATCTAGATTGTGGCTACTTAGGAGATTCTAATGCCTGAAGATCTGAGGTGGAACAGTTTCATCCCAGAACTGTCCCCCACACCGCCCCATCCTTGGAAAAAATTTCTTCCATGAAACTGGTCCCTGGTGCCAAAAGATTGGGGACTGCTGAAATATATCAGAACAAGGATATTAACATTGATACAATCAAGATACTTAATAGTTCCATCACTAGAAGGAGTCCTGGTGTTGCTTTTTTTATAGCTACAGCCACCTCACTCCCTACCCAGTTTTAATCCCTTGCAACCACTGTCATATTTTGCATTTCTGTAATTTTGTAATATTGAGAATTTTACATAGGTGACATCAAATAGCATGTATCCTTTTGGAGTTGACTTTGATTTTACTCAACCTAATAACCTGGAGATTAATCTAAGGCATCTCACATATCAGTAGTTTGCTTCTTTTTATTACTGAGAAGTGTTTAATAGTATGAACGTACTTCAGTTTCTTTAACAAGTCAGCTATTGAAGGACTTCTGCTTTATTTTCAGTTTTTGTCTATTATGAGTAAAGGTGTTATGAGCATTTATGTGTATGTTTTTGTGTAGGTACAGGTTTTCATTTATTTGGAATAAATGCCAAAGAGTTCTGTTGCTGGGATGTATGGTAATTGCAAATTTAATTTTTTAAGAAACTTCCAAACTGTTTTTCAGACTGTCTGTACCATTTTACATTCCCACCAGCAATATGTAAGTGCTCCAGTTTCTCTACATCTTTGCCATCAGTTGATGTCACAAGTTTTCTTATTTTAGCATTCTGATAGATATGTAGTGATATCTTATTGTGATTTTAATTTGCACTTCTCTAATGTGTAATGATGAAAATCTCTTCATGTGTTATTTACCATCTGCATATCCTCTTTGATAAAATGTCTATCAGTATCTTTTGTCCATATTCTACTTGAACTGTTTATTTTATACTGTTGAATTCTGAGAGTTCTTTATTATTCTAGATACTAGACCTTTGACAGATATGCAATTTGCATATATTTTCTCCCAATCTGCAGCTTGTCTTTTATCCTTAATAAGGTATTTCACAAAGCAAAAGTTTTAAAATTTGATGATGTCTAATTTGTCAATTTTTTTAATGCATCAAGCATTTGGTAAGTTTAAGAACTACTTGTCTATTTCTAGATTCCAAATATATTCTACTTTTAAAAATAAGTTTTGAAGTTTTATGTTTTATCTTTAAGTCTGGGTTAATTTTTGTATAACATGTAGGTCTAGGTTGAGGTCCATTTTTCCCCTATGAATGTCCAATTGCTCCAGCACCATTTATTGAAAAGACTATTCTTTTTTCATTGAATTGGTTTTGCACCATTGTCAAAAATCAGTTGGACATATTTGTGTAGGACTACTTCTGTCCTCTCTATTCTGTTCCATTGATGTATGTGTCTATCCCTTTTTCAATACCACATTGTCTTGATTACTATGCTATATAGTAGGCTTTAATAATGGTTACAGTCATTCCTATCATTTTCTTCTTCTTCTTTAAAGGCTGTTTTAGCTATTACAGGGCCTGTGTCTTTGCATATAAACTTTGGAATTAGCTTCTCTATGTCTCCCAGAAAGCTTGCTGGAATTTTGATAGGAATTGTATTAAACGTATAGATCAATTTGGGTAAAATGAACATTTTCACTATGTGAGTTTCCAATTTATGACAGTGATATATCTTTCTATTTATTGACATGTTTGATTTCCTTCAGTGGCATTTAAAAATTTTAAATATATAAACCCTATACATATTTTGTCATACCTACATATATAATTTTGTTTGAAGTTATTTTGAATTTATATATTTTTAATATAAACTTTAAAATCCATCTTTATATTTTTAGAAATTAAAATACCTGTTTGGATTGTGATAATTTATATGTTAAATTGTGAAGAATTTTTATGATATTGAGTCTTCTTATTCAAGCACTTTATTCAAGACTTTTAAGGTTGCTTTCCTGTTTTCTAAGAATGTTTAAACATTTTCTTTATATAATTTTAGAATAATTACTGCTAATTATATGAAATGTTTTTTGCTATTTTTGTAAATAGTGTTTAACCTTCACTTATATCTTCCAACTGGTTATTGTTTCTGTATATAAAGACGATTGGTCTCTTGTAGTTGGATGCCACTAGCATACTAGTTTTCTGAATTTTGGTATTGTTTTTGATCATTTTAAATAAAAAGTCTTGGGTTTTCTACATATACATTTATACCATCTAGAATTTTTACACCACTAATTGTTATCATTTGTCTGATTGCACTGGCCTTTCCTTTCTAAACAATGTAAAATGTGGAGACATGGGAGTGTTTGCTTTTTAAACAGATCTCAGTGAGAAGGCCAATAGTTTATTCATTAAGCAATATGTCGGCTTTAAGAGTGAAGAATAGATTTACTTTTTTTTAAAACTTTTATTTTAGGTCCAAGGGTACATGTTCAAGTTCATTATATGAGTAAACTCATGTCACAGGGGTTTGTTGTACAGATTATTTCATTACCTAGGTATTAAGCCTAGTACATATTAGTTGTTTTTCCTGATCTTCTCCCTCCTCCCACCCTCTTCCCTCCACTAAGCTCCAATGTCTTTTGTTCTCCTCTATGTATCCATGTGTTCTCCATCATTTAGCTCCCACTTATAAGTGAGAACAGATTGGTGGGGGATCATGGTGGACGGGAGGCAGGGCTAGATTGTAGCTCCCACTTGGATAGACAGAACAGCGTGTGAAGGCTCGCATTGTGAACTTTTGCTGCAGAGCAACTTCAGGAGTACATGAGAAAAGCCAAGAGGACCCATAGACCCTCTGAAGGAAGTGGATTGCGCCTACAGAACGTGGGAGACACCCCAAATACTGTGAGTGCCCAAACTGTGGAAATGAGAAAGGGAGATCATCTGCCCCTGAACACACACCCCCACTGGGGAACCTGAAGGTCTAGATTACAGGAGAAGATTCTGACCTTACCTGGAGCTGAGTCAATTTAGAGAGCCAACTGAAATACAGGTGTATAGGAAGCAGTGAGAAAATCCCTGTGGGCTCACTGGCTCCTCTACTAAGCCATTTCTGCCTCGCCTGATAGGATTCTTTGAGGAGGACTGCAGGAGGCATTGGAAAAAGGCTACAGGGATAAGGAAACCTTCGGCCAAACTTTGTAACAATTTGAACCAATTGAGAAGTCTCCTGGCCAGAAATCTGGGAAGGGTGTGAATCCGGATTCACAGGCAGGGGAAACAAGGAAAGCTCTACCTGTTTTCACAGCTGGGAGGTGAGTAGCCTGGGGCAAGTTCTCAGCCCTGCTCACCCACTGCCTAGAAAGAGACTTGGTGCTGTTGGAGGGGGCGTGGTGGGAGGGAGACTGGTCCTTTGGGCTGCATGGGAACTGGGTGAGACCTGTGACTGCTGGCTTTACCCGACTTTCCTCACAACCTGCATGACACAACAAAGGCAGTCATAATCCTCCTAGGAACATAACTCCATTTACCTGAAAGCCTCACCCCAGTCCCCCACAGCAGCCACAACAAGACCCGCTCAAGGACAGTCTGAGCTCAGACATGCCTAGCCCTGCCCCTACCTAACGGTTCTTCTGTACCTACCCTGGTAAATGAAGACAAAGGGCATAAACTCTTGGGAGCTCTAGGGCCCACCCACTGCCTGTTTCTCCCCACACTACCACAGCTGATGTTCTCTTGAAAGTGCCACCCCCCAGCAGGAGGCTAAACAGCACAAAAATAGTGTATTAATCAAGCAAAGCTAAAGACCCTCATAGAGTCAATTTCACCCCCCTTCCATTTCCACTGGAGCAGGTGCTGGTATCCATAGCTGATACTTTACATAGCTGGTATCCACAGATAGTTCACATCATAGGATTCTGAACAGATGATCCCCAGGACCAAACCGGAGCCTTGTAGACTTGCTGGGTGGCTAGATCCTGAAAAGAGATAGCAATCTCTATAGCCAGGCTCCCAGGAAGCCACATCCATAGGAAAAGGGGGAGAGTACTACATCAAGGAAACATCCAGTGGGACAAAAAGAACTGAACAGCAGCCTTGAGCCCTAAACCTTCCCTTTGACATAGCCTACCCAAATGAGAAGAAACCAGAAAACCAACTCTGGTAATATGACAAAACAAGGTTCTTTAGCACCCTCCAAAAATCATACTAGCTCTCCAGCAATGGATCAAAACCAAGAAGAAATCCCTGATCTACCTGAAAAATAATTCAGAAGGTTAGTTATTAAGCTAATCAGGGAGGCACCAGAGAAAGGCAAAACTCAATGTAAGGAAATAAAAAAAATGATATAAGAAGTGAAAGGAGACATATTCAATGAAATAGCATAAAGAAAAAACAATCAAAACTTCAGGAAACAATGGATGAACTTATGGAAATGCAAAATGCTCTGGAAAGTCTTAGCAATAGAATCAAACAAGCAGAAGAAAGAAATTCAGGTCTCAAAGACAAGGTTTTTTTAATTAACCCATCCAACAAAGACACAGAAAAAAGATTAAGAAAATATGAACAAAGCCTCCAAGAAGTCTGGGATTATGTTAAATGACCAAACCTAAGAATAATCAGCATTCCTGAGGAAGAAGAGAAATCTAAAAGTTTGGAAAAGTATTTGGGGGAATAATTGAGGAAAACTTCCCTGGCCTTGCTAGAGACATAGACAGCCAAATACAAGAAGCTCAAAGAACACCTGGGAAATTCATCACAAAAAGATCATCACTTAAGCACGTTGTCGTTAAGTTGTCTAAAGTCAAGATGAAGGAAAGAATCTTAAGAGCTGTGAGGCAAAAATACCAGATAACCTATAAAGGAAAACCTATCAGATTAACAGCAGATTTCTCAGCAGAAACCCTGTAAGCTAGAAGCAATTGGGGCCCTACTTCAGCCTCTTCAAACCAAGCAATTATCAGTCAAGAATTTTGCACCCAGTGAAACTAGTCTTTCAGACAAGCAAACACTGAGAGAATTTGCCACTACTAAGTCAGCACTACAAGAACTGCTAAAAAGAGCTCTAAATCTTGAAAAAAAAAAATCCTGAAAGCACATCAAAACAGAACCTCTTTAAAGCATAAGTCTCACAGGACCTACAGAACAGAAATACAATTTTTTAAAAAACCAAGCAAATAAACAAACAAAACAGAAAACCAAGGTATACAGGCAACAAATAGCACAATGAATGGAATGGTACTTGATACCTCAATACTAATGTTGAATGTAAATGGCACAAATGCTCTACTTAAAAGATACAGAATTGCAGAATGGATAAGAATTTACTATCTAAGTATCTCCTGCCTTCGAGAGACTTACATAAACTTAAGGTAAAGGGATGGAAAAAGACATTCCATGCAAATGGACACTAAAAGCTAATAGGGGTAGCTATTCTTACATCAGACAAAACAAACTTTAAAGCAACGGGAGTTAAAAAAGACAAAGAGGGTCATTATGCAATGATAAAAGACCTTGTCCAAGAGGAAAATATCACAATCCTAAGTATATATGTACCTAACATTGGAGGTCCCAAAATTATAAAACAATTACTACTAGATATAAGAAGTGAAATAGAGAGCAACACAGTAATAGTGGAGGACTTCAGTACTCCACTGACAGCCCTAGACAGGTCATCAAGACAGAAAGTTAACAAAGAAACAAGGGACTTAAACTTTACCCCAGAATGAATGATTTAACAGATATTTGCTGAACATTTACCCAGCAACTTCAGAATACACACTCTATTCATCAGCACATGGAACATTCTCCAAGATAGACCATATGATATGCCACAAAGTGAGCCTCAATAAATTCAAGAAAATTGAAATTATATCAAACACGCTATCAGACCACAGTGGAATAAAACTGGAAATCAACTCCAAAAAGAAATTTCAAAACCACGAAAATACATGGAAATTAAATAACCTGCTTCTGAATGATCATTGGGTCAACAATGAAACAAGATGGACATTAAAAAAATCTTCAAACTGAATGAAAATAGTGACACACGTTATCAAAACCTCTGGGTTTGCAAAGCAAAGGTGGTTTGAGGAGGAAAGTTTATAGCTCTAAATGCCTATCTATCAAAAAGTCTGAAAGTGAAATAGACAATCTAAGGTCACACTTCAAGGAACTAGAGAAACAAGAACAAACCAAACCCAAACCCAGCATAAGAAAGGAAATAAACAAGATCAGAGCAGAGCTAAATGAAATTGAAATAAACAACACAAAAAATACAAAAGATAAATGGAACAAAAATCTGGTTCTTTGAAAAGATTGGTAAAATTGATAGACCATTAGCAAGATTAACTAAGAAAAGAAGAAAGAAAATCCAAATAAGCTCAGTTAGAAATGGACAGGAGGTATTGCAGCTGACACCACTGAAATACAAAAGATCATTCAGGGCTACTATGAATGCCTTTATGCACATAAACTAGAAAATCTAGAGGAAATGGATAAATTCCTGGAAATATATAACTTTCTTAGCTTCAGTCAGGAAGAATTAGATACGCTATAAAGGAGAACATACAGTATTTGGTTTTCTATTTCTGTGTTAGTTTGCTAAGGGTAATGGCCTCCACCTCCCTCCACATTCCTGCAAAGCACGTGATCTCATTCCTTTTTACGACTGCATAGTATTCCATGGTGTATATGTTCCAAATTTTCTTTATCCAGTCTACCATTCTTGGGCATTTAGGTTGATTCCATGTCTTCGCATTCGTGAATAGTGCTGCAATAAACATACGCCTGCATGTGTCTTTATGTTGGAACAATTTCTATTCCTTAGGGCATATACTTAGTAATAGGATTGCTGGGTTGAATGGTAATTCTGTATTATGTTCTTTGAGAAAGCTCCAACCTGTTTTCACAGTGTCTGAACTAATTCGCATTTCCACCAACAGTGTATAATCCTTTTTCTGTACAATCATGTGAGCACCTGTTATTTTTTGGCCTTTTATTAATAGCCATTCTAACTGGTGTGAAATAGTATCTCACTGTGGTTTTGATTTGCATTCCTCTAATGATAAGTGATGTTGAGCTTTTTCTGTATGCTTTTTGGCCACTTGTATGTCTGAAGCATAGATATTTTATGATGCTAAGGAAATATGCACAATTTTCTGTTTGAATGGGTGTGTTTTTAGTTTTTTCCACCTTATTGCAGTATAGTTGACAGTTAAAAATTGTATATTTAAATTGTACAACTTGATAATTTGATATATGTATACATTGTGAAATATTTACCACAACCAAGATAACTAATATATCCATCACCTCACTGCTGTGATCTGGCTGTGTCCCCACCCAAATCTCATCTAGAATTGTAGCTTCCACAATTCCCACGTGTTGTGGGAAGGACCCAGCGGGAAGTAATTGTATCATGGGGGCGAGTCTTTCCTGTGCTATTCTCATGATAGTGAATAAGTCTCATGAGATCTGATAGTTTTAGAAAGAGGAGCTCTCCCACACAAGCTCTCTCTTCCCTGCTGCCACATAAGATGTGACTTGCTCCTCCTTTCTTTCCACCTTGATTGTGAGGCCTCCCCAGTCACATGGAACTGTGAGTTCATTAAACCTCTTTTTCTCACCGGGTGTAGTGGCTCACATCTGTAATCCCTGCACTTTGGGAGGCCAAGTCGTGTGGGTCACCTTAGGTCAGGAATTTGAGACCAGCCTGACCAACAAGGTGAAACTCTGTCTCTACTAAAAATACAAAAAATTAGCCAGGCACGGTGGCACTCATCTGTAATCCCAGCTACTTTGGAGGCTGAGTCAGGAGAATCGCTTGAACCTGGGGGTGGAGATTGCAGGATTGCAGTGAGCCAAGATTGCACCACCGCACTCCAACTTGGGCAACAAGAGTGAAACTCTATCTTCAAACAAACAAACAAAAAACACAAAACAAATCCTCTTTTTCTTTATAAATTACCCACTCTCGGGTATGTCATCATTAGCAGCATGAAAATGGACTAATACACTCAGATAGTTACCATTTTTTGTCTGTGGTAAGAATATTTAAGATCAATCCTCTTATCAAATTTCAAGCATACATTAAAATGTTGTTAACTATAGTCACAGTGTTGTACATTAGATCTCCATGACTCGTTTACCTTGCATAACTTAAATTTTGAATCCCTTGACCAACATCTCCCCATACATTCTTTTCCTTACACTCTGGTAACTACTATTATAGTCTCTGTTTCTATGACTTTGACATTTTTAGATTGCTCAGGCAAATGAAATCATACAATATTTGTCTTTCTACATCTGGCTTATATCACTTAGTGTAATGCCTTCCAAATTCATCCATGTTGCCACAGATTTCCTCCTTTAAGGCTGAGTAATATTCTGCTGTATATGTGTATACAACATTTCCTTTATTGGTGGACCCATCAACAGATATTTAGGTTGTTTCCATGTCTTGGTTATTGCCAATAATATTGAAATGAGCATAGAATTGCAGCTATCTCTCCAAGATACTGATTTTGTTTTCTTTGACTAAATACCAAGAAGTGGGATTGCTAAAAATAAAGCAGTTTATTTTTAATTTTTTCAGGAGTCTCTATACTGTTTTCCATAATGATTGTGCCAGTTTACATCCCCACCAACAGTGTACAAGGGATCCCTTTTCTCCACATCCTGGTCAACACTTGTCATCTTTTGTAATTTTGATATAGCCACTGTAACAGGTGTGAGGTAATGTCTCATTGTGGTTTTGCTTTTCATTTTCCTGCTGATAGTTATTTTGGGCAAATTTCCTTATATTGCATTGTTAGCCATTTGTAAGTCTTCCTTAGATGAATGACTATTCAGATCCTTTTCCTATTTTTAAGTTGTGTTATTTGGTTGTTTTGCTATTGAGTTGCTGACTTTCACAAATACTTTAGATATTATCCCTTTATCAGCTATATGGTTTGCAAACATTTTCTTCCATTCTGTAGGGTGATTTTCACTCTGCTGTTTCCCTTGCTGTGCAGAAGCTTTTTAGTCTGATGTAATCTCATTTGCCTATTTTTACCTTTGTTATATATGCTTTTGGGGTCATATCCAAAAGATCATTATCAAAACCAATGTCAATACCATTTTATCCTATGCTTTTTTCTAGTTATTTTATGGTTTCAGAACATATGTTTAAGTCTTTAATCCATTTGAGTTGATTTTTATATGTGGTGTAAGATAAAGCTCCAATTTAATTCTTCTACATGTGAATGTCTAGTTTCCCCAACATCATTCATTGATGAGACTATTCATTCCTCATGGTGTTTTCTTATCACTTTTGTTCTAGATCAGTTGATCACAGATGTGTGGATTTATTTCTTGCTATTCTGTCCCATTGACCTATATGTCTGTTTTTATTCTATCACTGTAGCTTTGTAATACATTTTGAAACCAGGGAATGTGATGCCTCCAGATCTGTTCTTCTTGCTCAATATTGCTTTGGCTGTTCAGGGTCTTTTACACATACATTTAAATATTGTTTTCTCTATAACTTAGGATATCTTTTTGTTTAGCTGTGTCTTTTTAAAGTTACCTTGTCAATATTGTATAATTTTCAGCGTACAAGTCTTTTCCCTCTTTGGTTGAGTTTTTCATAAATATTTTATAATTTTTTTGCTATTATAAATGAGATTATCTTGATTTCCTTTATAGTTTGTTGTTTATAGAAATGTGATGTATTTTTATATGTTGATTTTGTATTTTGTAATTTTATTGAATGTGTTTATTATTTCTAACAAATTTTTGTTGTGAATTTGTAATTTTTTATGTATATCATCGTTTTACATGCAAAGAGAGATAATTTTACTTCAGTTTATTTTTCCAAATTTGGATGCTTTTTTTCTCTTGTCTAATTACCCTGGCTAGGACTTCTAGTGCTATGTTGAAAGAAAATGGCAAAGTGGGCACCTTTATCTTGTGTTAGACCTTAGAAGGAAAGGTTTCAGTGGTTCTTCACTGATTATTATGTTAGCTGTGGGGTTTTCATATATGGCCTTGATTGTGTTTAGGTAAGTTCTTTATGTACCAATTTTGTTGAGAGTTTCAATCATGAATGGATAGTGAATTTTGTAAAATATTTCCTGTGTCTCTTGAGATGATCATGAGTTTTCTCTTTTATTTTGTAATGTGTTGTATCACATTGATTGATTTACATGTGTTGAAACATTCTTGCACCCCAGGGATAAATCCCATTTTGTCATGGAATATGAACTTTTTCGTGTACTGTTAAAATCAGTTTTCTAGTATTTCAGTGAGAATTTTTATATCTCTGTTCATCATGAATTGACCTTAAACCAGAAGATAAGATGAAGACCAAATATGTATTTTACAATATCACAGTTCCTCTGTTGAACTTCTCATTTTGTTCATGTGTTGTTTTTCTGATTTTTGATTTAGTTGTCTATTCATTTCTCTTATATTTCACCGAACTTTAAAATAATGATAATTTTGAATTCTTTTTTCAAGCTAATCCAAAATGTCAATTTCTTTGGGTTTGGTTACTTGAAAATTACTATGTTCCTTTGGTGGTGTCATGTTTTCTTGATTTTCTGTGTGTGTATTTGTAGGCTTGTGTTGATGATTGTAGACTTGTGGGAGCAGCTGGCCCGTCCAGCCTTCGTGGAATTATTTTGGTGGAGAAAGTCCTTTACCTATGGACAGGTGCAAGGGTGCCAACTGGGTAGGGTGCAGCAGATCCAGCTCTGCTGAGAGTCAGTGATACAGTCTATATGTAGCTTTGTCAGTTGAGGTCAGCATTGGTGAAGACTGCAGAGGTTTTTCAGTGGCCAAGGCAGCAGGAGTCTTCCTGCTGTGGTGAGAGTATTCATTCTATTGCTAGAGCACAGTTTTGGGTCCAACTGAAAGTCTTAGTGTATACCAAGGTCCTTTTTTCTTTTCTATTCTAAAAGTTCAAAATTTTCCCCTCCAACTCTATGTATCTACCAAAAAACCTTGTTCAGTTTCTTAGCTTTCAGTTATCACTTTTGGAATCTGCAGTTATTTTGAATGAAAAGTAGTTCCAAAAGTCATAGCCATATTTCTCTCTCTAGATTTCTCTTTGTCGTATATTATGAACCTACAAATATTTTCTTCTTTGGAAACTCCATAATACATTTTTTGTTCTTCCGTATGGGTCTAACTTGGTTCTTAAATTGATTTCTGGCATGATTATTTATCTTCCTTAATAATAACCTCTGTAATTTTTTTTGCTGGATTTTTGCAGTTATTAAGCACTTTATGTTCCTTTTAGTCTGAATATGTCTCTATTTCATCCTTATTCTTGAAGAATTGCTTTCTTTGGTCTTCTGCATTTTATGAATATATGTGTATGTAAGGGTTTCTTCTGTTTGTTCGGTTTCTCATTGATTGTGACTCCTGAATATATGGACTCATATATTTTATCCATTTTGGTGAAATTCTCAAAAAATGTCTATTTGAACATTACTACTTCTCCATTTTCTCTAGTCTTTCCTTATCAAAATCCAATTAGATGTATGTTAAACCATCTTACTTTATCTTTTGTTTCTCATCTCTTTTTCATAATTTCCTTCTTTTAGTTTCTACACTATTATCATCCTCGATTGCCTCCCTCTTCTGGAGCTCTCTCTTTAGCTGTGCTAATCAAAGTCAGTAGAATATCCCAGTGAAGAGTGACCTTTGTACGCAGATCACTGAGGTTTTCATTCTCATTCCGTTATCCAGTACAAGCTTGTCAAACCTGCAGCCTGCAGGTGGCATGTGGATAGCTATGAATGCAGCCCAACACAAATTCATAAACTTTCTTAAAATAGCATGAGATTTTTCTTGCAATTTTTTTTTTTAGCTCATTAACTATTGTTAGTGTTAGTCTATTTCATATGTGGCCCAAGACAATTCTTTTTCCAGTGTGGTCCAGGGAAGCCAAAACATTGGACACCCCCAACCTAGTACTTTTATAATTTAGGGAAGTTTCTTAATCTCTTGTTCCATTTTTTTTATATGTCAAATAACAACAATAATACATATATGCATACTTCATGGGTTGATGTAAACATTAATTTTTAAAATCAATGTAAAGTTCTCAGAAGTGTGTCTGGCACATAGTCAAACTTCCTTAAGTGTTAGCTATTGTAATGGTAGACTAATTTGCTACTTACCATCTCCATTTACTTTTAAATTGCAGATTACACTTTATTTTTAAAATTTCTGACTTTAAAAATATTATCTTCATCATTTTTTAGCTGCTTTTTTTCTCGTGACTTTGATTCTGCTTTTTTTAGCCATATTAAACATATTTTATATTCTCTATCCAGAAATTCTAATTTAATAAGGCCCCATCATAAAAGCATGAGTAGTGTTAAAAAATTCTATAATGAAAAATGTGAGTTTGTGCTATTATAAAACAAATAGAATAATTGGATTGAATCATTGTAACTAGCACACTACGTTTGTCTTGGGATCCAGTCACCAATATCTTTAAGTAGGAATTTACACTATTTTGGAAACATTTGGAGGGATTTTACTATACTGAAATCTTTATGAGTCTGATTTTATTGTTGTTGTTTTCTTCCTGAAAATTTTTGTTTATAATGTGGTTTTCTTGTACACTTGTATTTTTTCTTCAGAGGCAATTTTCATTCATGTTTTTTCCTCTACTGTGGGTCTTAGAAAAAGGGTACATTCTCTCAGAGAGGATTTGTATTTGCTTTGGTCAATATCTAAATGTCCTACCTTGTGATAATTCTAAATTAAGTTTTGGCTTAAGTTTTTCCAGATCCTAAATCAGATGAATATCAGTTTATAATTATGAATTTTTAGAATATATATTTTAGTTGTCTGTCAGAGACTGAAAATGGTCCCCCAAAGATATTCACTTCCTAAGCCCTGTAACATAAATGCAACCTTGTTGGGGAAAGGAATTTGCAAATATGATTAAGGATTTTGAGTTGAGGAGATTCTCATGGATTATGGAGCTAGCCCTAAATGAAATATACGTATCATTTTAAAATGAAAATAGAGGGAGGTATAAAGTAGATAGTAGAAGAGAAGGCAATGTGACCACAGAGACAGAGATTGAAATGATGCAGTCACAAGCTAAGGAACACTAGAAGCAAACAGAAGCTGAAGAAAGCAAAGAATGGATTCTCCCTTAAAGCCTCGGAAGGTAACACAGTCCTGTTGACCCCTTGATTTTTGGCACAGTGATACTAATTTCAGATTTTTAGCATCCATAAGTATGAGCAAATAATTTCTGTTGTTTTAAACTGCCTAGTTTGTGGTAATTTTTACAGTCACCATCAGAAACTAAAATACCCTGTTTTCAAAGCCAAAGCTAAGATAAATTATTGTGTCATTTTTCTTGATGGAATAATAAGAAATAATACATATTTGTTGACTAAATTCACATTCATCACTCCATTTGTAAAACACAGTCCTTTCAATTAAGAGAGGATGGTATATCTTCTGAACCTTCATTTAAAATTTCCTTCCATGGGACATTCCAGCAACTTGACTGATTTACCTCACAACTGCTCCTTAGTAGTTCAGTAGAGTTACAGATTCCTAAAAATATGTCTCCAAAATGCCATTTTATCATGGGATCATCCTAATGTTGATCTTTAAACAGATCATAACACCCTATTGCAATAAATCACTAGGCTTTAAAAACTGGTTGAAAATTTGTATTATTTGTATATCTAGACGTTGCTTTTATCCTGTAAAAGCTTAGCTCCAAGCAACATCCAATTATTTGACTAGAGGGAAGTTTCAACAGCTATGCCAGTAGTAGGCTCTGCTGCCTTTGATTTGAAAAGGACCTTCTCAGAATCATTGAAAAAGAAAAGTTTATTTCTACTTCATACATTAGTCTTCTAAAGGCCTTTGATCTCCTTAAAGGTGCTCATGGTCTAAATAACTACCACGTTCTTCTAGAAATAAGTAAAATCTGGATTTAAAATAATTGACACCTAAGGGAAATCTTATTAAATGTAGTCATCTTTATCCACCATATAAAAGGTTTCTTTAGATCAAATATTAAAGGTGAATAAATCCTTTATTCTTCTTTAAAATTGATTCTTTAAATATGAGTAAGGATATCTATTCACTATTAAATTGGAAAGCACCATAAAAACAAAGGTAACTTAAGGGGAAGCAGTCTGTCAAACTTTGCCACGTTTAAATTATACTCACCCCGAACTTAATTCAAAGTAGAAAAAAAAAAAAAAAAAAACAGATGGTGCATACAAAGCAGCAACATATGATGACAAATTTAACTAACAAGCATTTGCATCTTAGGGATTCCTATGAGAGTTTATTTTATAGGGAATTTCTCACTACTTAAAAATAATCATTTTCTCACAATTGCATTTACTTTCATCATACTTTCATATCTTATTATACCGTAAGTTTGAGAAGGAAACAGATCTTGAATATAAGGAATTTTACTCCTGGGATCTCATTTCAGTTACTAAAAGCCATCTGGTTAAAGAACTACTATGTTCCATGGTTTAGAAGTGCAATAGATTATGCTTTGGAGTGACATCTAAGGGAAACATACATTCTTTGAGGAATCAGAATTAAAATAGCAAACATATAATAATGAAGTTGAAAAAGTGGACCTATGAAAGAAATGTGGAGAAAATCATTTCTGTGGCTCTTGAAAGGAGGAGCAGTACATATTTAGATTTAGCATTGTGACTGCTGAGTATGGGGAAGATTTTTTTTTTAATTATAAACACACAAAACTTTGTATTTATTTTGTTGATCTTCAATAAAATATTTTTATTTTCTGATTTACACTGCATGTGTTCTATAATTGTGAGTGGTCAATATAAAGACGGATAAGATATTATTTTATGGGCTTGGCATTCCTCCAAACTTGGCCATGAATTTCATATTATATATACATATATACGTGTGTGTGTGTGTGTGTGTGTGTGTCTTTGCTTTGCATGACAGACCACGTAGATTCCATATTATTCCTTTACTCAGTGAGTATGGCATTGCTGTGCACCAAGCCAAACCATGTAACCCATTTTTTTCCCCCAGAAATCTGATCCTTTAGGGTCTGCGTGTTAATGATTGTAACATCTTGAATGACCCCAAATGAAGTTGTGGCAGACTTGACTTGTAATGAAGAGAATTATTTTAGCTGACATTGCCTAAAAAATACAATTCAGGCTTTTAGGCTAAACCTCTTTGACCATGTTGGTTTTAGACAAGTTTTTAAATAAAAGAATTTTTTTTATTAGTATCTTTCTATGAGTGAGGACACAGGTTTTAGTATTCATAGTGATTGCCTGAAAGAAAAAAAGGACTCTTGAATAAAGGTTGAAAAGTGAGTGAATTTATTCATTTTTTTTTTGACTAGTGTGAGATTGAGGCGAAATGACTCAGTGGCACACTTCAAGAATATGGAGCATCATTATGTGTAATTGCCTAGTTGTTTCTTTTTTCAAATGAATTACCTGAAATAAAAGAAAAAAGTCAGAAGATTTGAATACATTTCTGAAAGTCATATTGAAGAAGTGATAGACTAGATTTTTAAAAGCTTATTCTCAAAACTTTAATGGCATGAGGAAGAACCTGACTTTTTTGACATCCATATGTATCTTATTGTCTCAGGACTTCTTTAGTATTGTCTGAAAAATGAAATGGTATGGTTTCATTGCAAATGGCTGCTTGCCTTTGTCTGAAAAGCTTGTATTTCTTTGGAAACTAAACATTTAGAATAAAGATTATTTGCTGTAACGTAAACCATGTTTTGATCACTGGAATTTGCAGCAGTTGTTTCAGGGTATCATGGGATTCTTTTTGTTGTTTCCAAATTTTCTCCTTAAATTATACACATTTGCTGACCCTATGCCAAACCCCTGGTAGTGAAACATTATTTAGGAGATCAAACACAGATCATAAGAATGAAACATCTGTTGTAGTTATTGTTTTTCAGAAGTTCAGGTTGCCCAAGAGGTCCACTAGGCAGTATTTTCCAGTTCTCATTTCTATACAACTGGGGGATCTTAGTGGCAGCAAAGGATAGAAGGCCTTTAATTTAACGTTTCAGATGTGTGTGTCCTGAAGTTATTTGTACTGAAAATGTCTTGTAAGAAAAAAGAAATTCCATGGTGACTATTTTAGTTTTTTTTTTCTGCTCTGCAAAGCTGTCTAGTGCTACAAAACTCATCATTGGAAGTGGACAAACAAAAGCCAAAGAAGGAGGGATGGAAAGCAACTCTTGCTTCAATTGTTTCTTGATTTTCTAGTCCCATCTCCATGTATTGCTTAATCTCCAACATTTTACCACCGTGATCCTCAAAGCAGATCCCATTTTTAGGGAGGAGATGGTTCTTTCCAGGACCACATTCCTCTCTACTCTGATTTCCTTTACACCCTGCCTCCTAGTCAGCTGTTGGGTCTACAGTTCTCTTTCAAAATAGATCAAAAAGAGAAAGGCAATTTGTATTTTAATGACAAGGCTTGGTTATGTGTTGGGCAGAGATGGTATATAGCACTGGGAGGTAATTACTCAGGTTGAACGGTGCTTCATCTGTTCAGATTACAGCTTTCAGCAGGGTGGTGTTCTCAGTAAAACTGGTGATGACAAAACCATCTGAGCGGTTATGCAAGGAAATTTCAATGAAGAAACATTTTCCATGTTCTTCAATTACAAAATTCAAAATTAATTCAAATTTTAATACTTCCATTAAAACAATCCAAATGAAATATTTAAAATGTTGTATAAAATTTCCTGTAAGGGATGCAACAAAGAATTGTCAAAAAAATTGCTGGATGTGATGCCAGGGGATGGGGACAGGGTAGGTGGCTCAGTAAACCATAGCTCTGCAATTCAGTAGTTCTGTGCCTCTGGACATATCATTTACGTTTTATTCTAGCTTGTACCACATGTGACGCTATACAATATAGGAAAAATCAGAATTCCCCTGCTCCCCTATACAATTCCCATGGTCTTTTATGCTGGATTTGTTCTATCAGAAAGATGAGATAATCAGATCTAAGTATGAAAAAAATGATTTTCTCACTTTTACTTTAGAAGATGTTCAACTCGGTATTAACATTAAAGAATAATTGAGCTGATTAACTCTTTCTCATAGAATTATCATCATCATCATACTGCCAATGACAACCACTTTCAAAATATTATACTACCTCAAATTAAGAGCCATCTATGAAAAAACCCACAGCCAGCATCATGCTGAATTGGCAAAAACTATAAGTACTCCCCTTGAGAACAGGAGCAAGAAAAAGATGCGTACTCTCGCTACTCATATCCAACATAGTACTGGAAGTACTAGCCAGAGCAATCAGATAAGAAAAAGAAATAAAAAGTATCCAATAGGAAAAGAAGAAATCAAACTATGTGTCTTTGCTGATGATATATTTCTATATCTACTAAAGCCTAAAGACATCACCAAAAGGCTCCTGAAACTGATAAACAACTTTGGCAGTTCCTGGTTGCAAAATCAATGTATAAAAATTAGTAGCATTTCTACACATTGATAACATTCAAAGTGAGAGGCAAATAAAGAACACAATTCCATTTATAATAGACACACACACACACACACACACACACACAGATACAAAATACTTAACAATACATCCAACCAAGGAGGTGAAAGATCTCTACAAGTAAAACTACAAAACACTGAGGAAAGAAATTATAGATGACACAAGTAACTGGAAAAACATTCCATGCTCATGGATTGCAAGAATCACTATTGTTAACATGTCGATACTGCCCAAAGCAATCTACAGATTCAGCCCTATTTCTATCAAACTACCAATGTCACTTTTCACATAATCAGATAAATCTATTCAAAATTCATATGGAACAACAGCAACAAAAAAGCCAAATAGCCAAAGCAATCCTATGTAAAAAGAACAAAGCCAGAAGCATCACATTACCTGACTTCAAACTATACTTTAAGGTTATAGTACCCAAAACAGCATGGTATGGGTACAAAAATAGACGCATAGATCAGAATAGAATAAAGAACAGAATAGAGAACCTAGAAATGAAGCTGCACACCTACAGTCATTTAATCTTTGATAAAGTCAACAAACATAAATAATGGGGAAAAGATTTGCTATTCAACAAATGGTACTGGGATAGCTGGCTAGCCATATGCAGAAGCATGCAGTCGGACTTCTACCTTTCGTCATATACAAATATTAACTCAAGATGGATTAAAGATTTAAATGTAAGACCTCAGACTATAAGAATCCTAGAAGAAAACATAGGAAACACCATACTAGACATGGGCCTTAGGAAGAATTTATGACTAAGTCCTCAAAAGAAATTGTGACAAAAACAAACAATGAAAAGTGGGACCTAATTAAACTAAAGAGTTCTGCACAGCAAAACAAGCTATCGGCAGAGTAAATAGATAACATACAGAATGGGGAAAAATATTCACAAACTGTGCATCCAATCAAGGTCTAATATTCAGGATATTAAACCATTGAACAAGCAAAAAACAAATAACTCCATTAAAATTGGCAAAACACATGGACATTTCTCAAAAGAAGACATACAAGCAGCCAAAAGACATGAAAAAATGGTTATCATTGCTAATTATTAGAGAAATGAAAGTTAAAACCACAACAAGATACAATCTCATACCAATCAGAATGGCTATTATTAAAAAGTAAAAAAAAAAAAAAAAAGAAATTTTGGTGATGTTTCAGAGAAAGCAGAAGGCTTATCCATTTTTGGTGGGAATGTAAATTAGTTCAGCTACTGCGGAAAGCAGTTTGGATATTTCTCAAAGGAACTTTAAACAGAGCTACCATTCAATCCAGCAAACCCATTGCTAGGTATATACCCAAAGGAAAACAAATTATTCTAACAAATAGATACATGAACTCATGTTCATCGACACACAATTCACAATAGCAAAGAGACGTAATTAATTTAAGTGCCCATCAATGGTGGAATGGATAAAGAAAATGTGGTATATACACTGTGAAATACTACATAGCCATAAAACAGAAAGAAATCATGTCTTTTGCAGCAACATGGATGCATCCTGAGGCCCTAATCCTAAACAAATTAACTCAGGAACAGAAAACCAAATACCACATGTTCTTACTTATAGGTAGGAGCTAAATATTAGGTTCCCTGGACATAACGATGACACCAATAGACACTGGAGACTACTAGAGCAGAGGGGAAGCCAGGTCGAGGGTTGAAAAACTAACAGGTGAGTACTAATATGGTTTTGCTGTGTCCCCACCCAAATCTCATCTTGGGAGTGGGTCTTTCCCATGCTGTTCTTATGATAGTGAACAAGCCTCATGAGATCTAGTGCTTTTTAAAAAGGGAGTTTCCCTGCACAAGCTCTCTCTTCTCTTGTATGCTGCCGTGTGAGGCATGCATTTCACCCCCTGCCATGATTGTGAGGCCTTCCCAGCCACATGGAACTGTAACTCCATTAAACCTCTTTCTTTTGTAATTTGTCCAGTCTCAGTATGTCTTTATCAGCAGTGTGAAGATGGACTAATAAAGGAAATTGGTACCAGGAGAGTGGGGTTCTGCTGTAGAAACCTGGAAATGTGGAAGCTACTTTGGAACTGGGTAACAGGCAGGGGTTGGAACAGTTTGGAGTGCTTAGAAGAAGAGAGGAAATTGTGGGAGAGTTTGGAACTTCCTAGAGACTTGTTAAGTTTGGAACTCCCTAGAGACTTGGCTTTGACCAAAATTCTGATAACAATATGGACAATAAAGTCCAGGCTGAGGTGGTCTCAGATGGAAACGAGGAACTTGTTGGGAACTAAAGCAAAGGTGACTCTTGTTATGTTTTAGCAAAGAGACTGGTGGCATTTTGCCCCTGCCCTAGAGATTTGTGGAACTTTGAACTTGAGAGAGATGATTTAGGATATATGGTGGAAGAAATTGCTAAGCAGCAAAGTATTCAAGATATGACTGGAGTGCTGTTAAAGGTATTCAGTTTTATAAGGAAAGCAGAGAATTAAAGTTTGGAAAATTTGCAGCCTGACAATGTGATTGAAAAGAAAATCTCATTTTCTGAGAAGAAATTTAAGCCAGCTGCAGAAATTTGCATAAGAAACGAGGAGCCCCATGTTAATCTGCAAGACAATGGGAGAAATTTCTCCAGGGCATGTCAGAGGTCTTCACAGCATCCCCTCCCATCACAAGCCTAAAGGCCCAGAAGGAAAAAATGGTTTTGTGGGCTGGGCCCAGGGTCCCCATGCTGTGTGCAGCCTAGGGACTTGGTGCCCTGTGTCCTAGCTGCTCCAGTGTCCTAGCTGCTCCAGTCGTGGCTGAAAGGGGCCAACAAAGAGCCTGGGCCATGGTTCAGAGGGTGCATGCTTCAAGCCTTGGCAGCTTCCAACTGGTACTGAGCTTGCAAGTGCATAGAAATCAAGAATTGAGGTTTGGGAACCTCTGTCTAGATTTCAGAGGATGTATGAAAATGCCTGGATGCTCAAGCAGAAGTTTGCTGCAGGAGCGGGGCCCTCATGGAGAACCTCTGCGAGGGTAGTGCAGAAGGGAGATGTGGGGTTGGAGCCCCTACACAGAATCCCTTCTGGGGCATCATTGATTGGAACTGTGAGAAGAGGGCCATTGTCCTCCAGACCCCATAATGGTCGATCCACTGACAGCCTGCACTGGGAACCTGGAAAAGCTCTAGACTCTCAATCCCAGTCCATGAAAGCAGCTGGGAGAGAAGCTGTACCCTGTAAAGCCACAGGGGTGGAGCTGCCCAAGACCATGGGAACCCACTTCTGGCATCAGCATGACCTGGATGTGAGACATGAAGTCTAAGGAGATTATTTAGGAGCTTTGAGGTTTGACTGCCCTGCTAGATTTTGGACTTGAATGGGGCCTGTAGCCCCTTTGTTTTGGCCAATTTCTCCAATTTGGAATATCAGTATTTACCCATATCTATACCACCATTGTATCTAGGAAGTAACTAACTTGCTTTTGATTTTACAAGCTCATAGGCAGAAGGGACTTGCCTTGTCTTGGATGAGGCTTTGGACTGTGCACTTTTGAGTTAATGCTGAAATGAGTTAAGACTTTGGGGGACTGTTGGGAAGGCATGGTTGGTTTTGAAATGTGAGCACATGAGCTGTGGGAGGTCCGGAGGCAGAATGATATGGTTTGACTGTGTTCCCAACCAAATCTCATCTTGAATTGTAACTCCTACAATTCCCATATGTCATGGGAGGAACCTGGTGGGAGGTGATTGAATCATGGAGGTGGATCTTTTCTGTGCTGTTCTCTTGATAGGGAATAAGTCTCACAAAATCTGATAGTTTTAAAATAGGGAGTTTCCCTGAACAAACTCTATCTTCTCTTGTCTGCCACAGTGTGAGATGTGCCTTTCACCTTCTGCCATGATTATGAGGCCTCCCCAGAAACATGAAACTGTAAGTTTATTTAACCTCTTTCTTTTGTAAATTGCCCAGTCTTGGGTATATCTTTATCAGCAGCATGAAAATGGACTAGTACATGCACTATGTTCAGTACCTCGGTGATGGGGTCCTCTGTACCCCAAACCTCAGCATCGTGCAGTATACCCATGTAACTCACCTGCACAGGTACTGCCTGCATCTAAAATACAACTTGAAACAGAAACAAAACATAAAGAAAAAGATCAGGCTCAATGGTAGATCAGATGTGCATGTCCCATTGTCCTTAGGAATTCTGGAGTGGAAGAAACCTATGAACAGGCAAGGACTTCCATGGCGTTAAATAAATTATTTCCCAATTTACTAAAACACAAACAAACAAACAAAAAGCAAACTATTACACAACCTTAAGGGATAGAAAAATATTGTACCAGCCCAAGGATCTATAAAAGAGTAGTAACTAATGTTAAGTAAAATAACAGCATGATATTAATATTAGGAGACATACAGTATGTAATTTTAAAACTCTTATTTGAAAATAATTTTAGGTTTACAGAGAAGTTAAAAAATTAATTCAGAAATTTTATATATATTTCACCTAGCCTTCCAATATCTTGCATAACCTTAGTATAATCATTGAAAGCAAGAAATTAACTTCAGTTAATTGTACAATACTCTTAATTGAACAATGAACTTTATTTGTATTTCACCAGTTTTCTACTAGTACAGTTTGTCTGTTTCAGGATTCAATCCAGGATACTATATTGCGTTTAGTTTCAGGTCTTCCTAGTCTTTTCCAATCTGTCATAGCTCTTTAGTCTTTCCTTGTCTTTCATGATCACGATGATTTTGAATAGTGCTGGTTAGTTATTTTACAAAATGTCTTATAGTTTAGTTTTCTCTGATCTTTTCTCATGATTTGATTAAAGGTATGCATTTTTGGCAAGAATGCCACAGAAATAATGTGCCTTTCTCACTATGTAATATCAAGTAGTACATGATGTTAATACATCTTATGTCTTATTTAACCTCAGTCATCTGGTTAAAGTAGCCTGCTGTGCTTCTCAACTCTAAAGTTAGTATTTTCCCCTTATGAGTTACTAAATATCTGGTGGAAGATCATTCGAGTCTGAAAAATATTTTCTTCTTCTCTAACTTTTGCCCATTAAGCATTCACCTACAGATATTGTTTGAAATAGTTATTACTGTGGTTTTTAAATGTGATTGTTCATTTTTCTCATTGTTTCTACTTTTATTAATTGGAAATATTCTATAAGGAAGAGAGTCCATTTCTCCCACCTTTACTCATTTGTGCAAATGTTTATTTATATCAGTATGGAATTATGGGTATTCATTTTATTATATAGGCTATAATCAAATACTATCTTTATTAATTTTGTTTCTCAAAATTTTCAAGCTTTGATTAACAGGAGCTCTTTGTCTTTCTTTTTTTGTTATTGGAGTATTATTGACTTCATAAGTGGAGTTGGGATGTATTTCTTCTTCTTCAACTTTCCAGCAGAGTTTGAATAAAATTGGTAGTATTTCTTCCTCAAATATTTGGTAGAAATCACCTATGATGGCATTTGGGACTAGAGTTTTCTTGGTAAAGTATTTTTAAGTATTAATTTAAATTATTTTATAGATATAATCAGTTTTGTTTTTATTGCTCTTCTCTGTTTCTCTGTTTTTTATTTTATTGATATCTTCTGTTAATGTTATTTCATTTCTTCTGCTTGCATTGGGTTTAATTTTGTTTTTCCACTCTTCTTTCTGAAGATGAAAGCTAAGATGACTAATTTTTTACTTTTCTTATTTTTCAAAATAGCATTCATTGCTGTAAATTTTCCTATAAAAATGATTTCAGCTATATCTCACATGTTTTGGTAGGTTGGATTGTCATTTCATTTAGTGCAGAATATATTTTAATTTTCCTTGAGGCTTTCTTTTTGACTTATGAGATTATTTTTTGATAGATATTGTTTAATTTCCAAATATTGGGGATTTTCCAGATATCTGTTGATTCATACTTTAATTCCTTTATCAAATTAGAACACACTTTGTATTATGTCTAGTCTTTTAAAATTTAAGGTTTTGTTTATGGCCTAGAATATAGCCACATTTGTGAATGTTTCGTGCATACTGGAAAAAAATGAGTATTGTGTTATTTATTGCCAATGAGGTCAAGTTCATTGCAACTGTTCGTTAGATCTTTCATAACCTTACTGATTTACTTGTTCTATCATTCTCAGGAGACAGGTGTTGAAATCTACAAATCTAATTGTGGATTTGCCCAGTTCCTTTTTTAGTTATATTACCTTTTGATTAATATGTTATAAACCTCTAGTATTAGGTAACTGTAACATTTAACAAGATATTAATTCAATATAGTCTGGCACACATGGGTTTCTCCAAAGATGGTTAGATATAAGAAATATTTTTAAAGTTTTACTATAGAATTATTTGATCACATTCTGAAAAATTGCAGGTCTGTATCTTGCACCTCACATTAAATCAGAGAAAAGTTTGTGGACAAAACAGAAATTAAAAGTCCTTCAAAGGAAATCCCTTTTAATATTGCCTTGTATTGCCAAACACTTAAGGCATTTATTATCTAACAGATGATGTCAATTTTCAGTAAAACTCAAAAAGTTTGTTATTTAATGTTTGGTTTCAAAAATTATATATTTCTTTTATTTTTAAGTGTGTTTCTCTATTAACATTGATTTTCTTTATAGTTGGTACCTGAGGAGTGTGCTAGGCAGAATTTTAGGATGGTCTTTAACATTCCACCTTCTAGTGTACATACCCTGTATAATCCCTAACCCATGAGTGTGGGCAGGACATATGAGAATGATAGAAGAGCATTTCCATGGTTAGTTCACACTACATGGTGAAGAGAAAGGGACTTTTCATATGTAAAGAAGTAATTAAGGCCTCTAATCAGTTGATTTTTAAGTCAATAAAAGAGAGATTATTCAGGTGGGCCTGACTTAATAAGGTGAGCCCTTCAAGAGAGGATCTAGAGGTTAGAAGAAGAATGATTCAGAGACATTAAAGCAGCAGATATGTTATTCTGTTGACTTTGAAAAGGAACTTTAAATATTTGAACTTCCATGCATTCCGTGGTATTATACAGAGAAGGAATCCAAAGCCTTAGGGAGAACAAAAATTGGATTGGATTTAGCATGAACAATTCCCTAACTATATTTTGTGAAAGGGCTCAGAATATATTTATTTTACCAATACACTGAGAGAGTTTTGCAGGTCAGCGTCTTGTAAAATAGTTTAGTGGTTGTAATTGTAAAACAGTTTAGTGGCCAGTAAGTGTTGCTGCAGTTGAAAAGTTTCCCATATTTCAATTTTTGTATTAAGTCCCTAAATGCCAGATTCAAGGAGTAACATCTGCCTCAAAATGATAAAGCGAAGATGTTTTTCACAATATTCAAGAGCATGATAATCAGAAAGCATGACTAGCAGGGATATTTAGTAGGGGAAAACTGATCATGGAGACCCTAGAACTCCTTTTTACGTAACCAAAAAATTCTAGATTTGGAGATGAACTAATATGATGGTCATTGCCACTTCCTTACTACCCAGGTCTGAGTGAGTTTACAGTTCCCATGCTAGGTCAGACAGCAGAAGTTGGTTTTTGTTCAAGAGTTGGCAAGAATGACAACAAATTTTTCTATGGTTACTTAAAAAAAAATTAAGGTAATCCCAGCAATTTGGGAGGCTGAGTGGATCACGAGGTCAGGAGTTCAAGACCAGCCTGGCCAAGATGATAAAACCCCGTCTCTACTAAAAACACAAAAAATTAGCCGGGCACGGTGGCAGGTGCCTATAATCCCAACTACTCAGGAAACTGAGGCAGGAGAATCACTTGAACTCAGAAGGCAGAGGATGCAGTGAGCTGAGATCATGCCACTGTACTCCAGCCTGGCTGACAGAGTGAGACATCGTCTCAAAAAAAAAAAAAAAAAAATTCATGATATGTTCTATTCAACCCCATATTTAAACATTATTATTTTAACATTTCATGAGGCAGAATGGAGAGCTAATATGGTACTTCTACTCAATGATAATGAGGCAGTATAAGTTATTGCCCCACTTTTCTCAGGGTAGAGGTAGTGGGACCCACTGGGAAGCTGAGCATAAACATCTGCCTGGCCCTCTTGCTACACTTCAAAAGTGGGATGCCAGCTTAAATAAAAAGACCAAATAGTATGTGGAATATCATAATTGAAAATCCAAAATATCCATTATGCAACAAAAAAGGCATTCATTATACCAAGAATTAGCCTAATTGCTACATGAATGAGAAAGGACAATGAACAGATGCCAACACCAGGATGACATAGCTATTAGAATTACTTGACAAGGATTTTAAAACAGCCATAATAAAAATGCTTCACAGGCAATTAAGTATTCTCTTGAAACAAATAAAAAACAGGAAACTTCAGCAAAGAGATAGAATTTATTTTAAAAAGTGGAAATTGTACAGCAGAAAATATAATAACTCAAATTAAAAACATATGGAATGGGTTTACTAGTGGGTAAAGATTACAGAGAGTAGAATCCAGGAACTTGAAGACAGCACAATAGCATTTACACCATCTGAACCCAGAGAAAATGAACTAAGACAAAATGAATAGTGTTTTAGGGATGTGTGGGGAAATAATGAAAAGTTAACATCCTTATCATCGAAATTCCAGAAAGAGAGGAATAAGACGATGGGATTGAAAACTATTTGATGAAAGAAAGGCTTAAAACTTCTGAAATTTGGCAAAATACATAAACCCATACCTTTAAGAAGCTGAGTAACTACTCAATAAAATAAACTCAAAGAATTCACACCAAGGCACATCATAGTTAAATTTCTCAAAACCAAGACAAAAGAGTCTTGAAAGCAGTCCAAAAGGAATGATGTATTGTCTACAGTGGAGCACCAATTAAAATAACAACGGTCATTTCATTTGAAACTTTGGAGGCCGGGAGACGGTGATAACATTTTTCAAGTACTGAAAGAAAAGAACTGTCAACCACAAATTCTACATACTGTGAGGTATCCTTTAGAAATGAAGAATAAATCAACACATTTTCAAATGAAGGAAAGGTTAGAAAATGTATTGCTAGAAATCTTTAAATAATTGCCAAATAAAGTTCTCTAAAAAGAAGGAAAATTATAACAGAAGGAGGCTTGGAACTTCCAAAAGGAAAGAAGAACATTGGAATGGGTAAAAATAGAGGTAAAAGCAACAGACATCTTAATTTATATGTGCCCTAAATTTTATTTGATAGATTATATAAAAAATTTTAACTCTAGTGACTGTGATGCTCTCAATATATGTAGAGGAAATACTTAAGACAATTATAGTTAAAAAGAGAGAATGTTAAAGGGAGTTAAATGGACATCATTTTTATGGAGCAAAATATACTTCACTGAATTTGGTAAAGTATCAGTAACAGTAGACTATCATGTTCTGTATATATATTGTAATACCTAAAACAACCACTAAGAAAATTTAAAACTCAATAATACTATAAGTAAATCAAATGAAATCCTTAAAAAGTGTTAAAATAATCATAGAAAAGTAAGAAAAGAGAAGAAGGGAATGATAAACAGTGGCAATAAATAGAAAACAAATAATATTTCAGACTTAAGCCCTAACACATCAATTATTACCTTAAATTGTCTAAATATCTAACTTAAAAGAGGCTGGCAGAACATTAAAAAAATCCAACTATGTGTTGTTAACAAGACACGCATTTAAAGTATAATGACAAAGGTTGCTGGAAAGTAAAAAAGACAGAAAATCTTTGGAATCTATATTCCACGGACAAGGGCTATTTAGGTGACATCAAGCACAAGATGCATTAAATAAAAATTGATAAATTGAGCGTCATCAAATTTTAAAACATTTGCTCTGTAAAATACTCTTAAAAGGATAGAAAGATAGCTACAGACTAGAAGAAAATATTCACCCAGAACACATTAGACAGAGGACTGGTATCTAGAAGAGATAAACTCAATAGTAAAGAAACAATCAGATTAGATAATAAGCAAAAGGTGTAAATAGACATTTCATCAAAAAAGATATGCAGTTGGGAAATAACACATGAAAAATCTTTCAACATCATTAGTTATTAGGGAAAGCAAATTAAAACCATAATGCGATATCACTATACACCATCAGAATAGTTTAAAAATTACTGATGAGGATACAGGAAAACAGGATAACTCATACATTGCTGGTGAAAATACAAAATGATACAATCAGTCTGGAAAATAGCTGGGCACTTTCTTATGAAAATCAATATGTGATTGTCATCTTGCCTAGCAACTTCACTCTTAGAAACTTATCCCAGAGAAGGGAAATGTGTACTCACACAAAACCTGTACATGACTAGAAACTTTGTTAGTAATACCCCAAAATTGAAATAATCTAGATGTCCTTTCATCGTTGAATAGTTAAACAGTTAAACCAACTGATGTACATCCATATTATGAAATACTACTCTGCAATAAGAAAGGAAGAAGCACTGAGATGTGGAACAACCTGAATGAAATTCCAGAGAATTATGCTGAGTAGAAGAAAGCCAATTCAAAAGGGTTCCATATATAATGTATAATTCTGTATAATTATAATATACAGAATTATAATTATGTATAATTCTATTTATATAACATCATGAAATGATGATGCTATAGCAATGGCAGATTAACGGTTGATGGGCACCAGGCACAGGAAAGGTACAGGGTGGTGGCTGTGGTTACAAAAGAAATAGGGGTTCCTTTTGGTTATGGAAATGTTCTGTATGTCGACTGTGTTAATGTCAATATCGTGGTTTTGATACTGTACTATTTTGATACTTTGCTACAGTTTTGCAAGATGTTACTATTTAGGAAAACTGGGTGCAGGGTGCCTGGAATCTTCCCACATCATTTCTTAACAACTGGGTGTCACTGGACAATTATCTTAAAATAGAAAGTTTAATTTTAAAAATAGTAAAGCATTGGAAATATTCTGAACGCAGAAATATGATAATTACCATGCAACTCCATTCCAATAACCTTTAAACAACAGATTTAGTGGGAAAAAAAAAAAAAAACCAGGGAAACAATCTTCTTGGTACATCCATGCTTTAAGGACATCCGGCGTTTTGCTTCTAAAATCTAGAGTGGTTTAACTTTCAGCTCTTGAGGCTGTTGAAGTGTGTTTGTTAATGCATTTTACACTCTGCAGTTTATAACATTGCAGTTATTTGCCCTCTTCCCACCAAATCAGTTCCTCAAGTGTTTGTTGTCAGCCTCTTTCAGTGGACACATTCTTATTAGATGGCCAGTCAGGCGTGCAGATGGCCAAGAGACATCACAAGGATTTTGTTTATGACTGCGTGCAATCCATAACACTATCAGGGGATTACCCTGAACAGGGTCAGGATGACCAACACAGATTTCCTTCTCATCTCAACAGTGTCTGGTCTCCTGGGGTGAAATTTGCTAAAGCGTTGTTACTCCCCTCTGTAGCAAGCTTATAATTAGACTGCTGATGTCTTTACCCTCTCTTTGCCAGTCATTCTGTATTTGCCAAATCCTCTGTGGTTATCTCTTCCAAATTTGCTATTCTATAGCCTCAGACCAGTGCTTAAGTGCTAGACTATGTCATTTAATGCATATTTCTCTGGGGTGGAGTCTCTGAGTCCACTTCAAATATTTTCATGGACTAGATCATAGAAGGAATATTTGACTCTCCTCTTAAGGAGATTATCTCCATGTGTATTCTAAATGAGCCCCTCCCGATAATCTAGATAGATCAGCCTTCTCCCCTTATACTATACCACGTTTGACCTAAAGGAGTTGAACGACGAAAGAACTTGTTTAAACCATCTTGGAGGAAATATGACTATGAAATTTATTTCTTCCAGAAATTAATTTTCTTCTCTGTATTTAGGTACGCAGACTCCTGTATATATTTTCCTATATCCAGAGAATTGTGAAAGTCATTGTGCCTCCTTTCTATAGATGAGGTGCCTCATCTAAGACCAGACTTTTTTTTTGAGCTTTAATTGAATAACTTCATTTCGTTTAGTGAATCACCATAATCTTAACAGTGGTTGGTAGCTTTTAGAATTTGTTGTACGTAGTTCAAACCCATCTGTAGTTTTTTAATGCCTCTCGGTTACTGCAGTCATTAGAAGTCATTGCTGCTGTGATGGACCTGCTTGTCAGATGTTAAGTTTATTTCCACTAAATCTTAGTGGATGACTTCATGAAACTAAGCAGATATGTGCTTTTCTGCAATATTACAAAGGTATGCTATTGAACCTTCTCAGTGAATGTGAACTGACCAGTAACCATGACTGGGGAGGAAAAAAATAGCTTTTTTTTTTTTTTTTTGTGAGACGGGGTCTCATTGTGTCATCCAGGGTGGAGTGCAGTGGTGCAATTATGGCTCACTGCAGCCTCGACTTCCCAGGCTTCAGCCATCCTCCTGCCTCAGCCTCCCAAATAGCTGGGACCGCAGGCGCCTGCTACCACACCCAGATAATTTTCATATTTTTGCATAATTTTGGTAGTGATGTTGCTCAGGCTGGTCTTGAACTACTGAACTCAAGAAATGCACTCACCACAGCCTCCCAAGTATTGAGATTACAGGTGTGAGCCACCGCACCCAGCCCCAAATTGCATTTATGAAGTCACTTATCACAAACATTATTCTGAAATCTGGGTAATATGTTAATTTCATGGTCATACAAGGAACCATTGCTGTAGTGGACACTATTACTACATTTAATTTGCAATGAACCACTTCAATGTCCTATTCTGCTATCTTACATTAAAAAGTAAGATTTTAAATGAGAAATTAGAATTTACCAAATCCCAGCAGGACGCAATGGCTCACGCCTGTACCCCAGCACTTTGGGAAGTTGAGGCAGGTGGATCACCTGAGATCAGGAGTTCTAGACCAGCCTGGTCAACATAGCAAAACCCCGTCTCTTCTACAAATACAAAAAATTAGCCAAGTATGGTGGTGGGCACCTATAATTCCAGCTAGTCGGGAGGCTGAGGCAGGAGAATTACTTGAAGCCAAGAGGTGGAAGTTGCAGTGAGCTGAGATTATACCATTGTGCTCCATCCTGGGTGACAGAGTGAGATGCTATCTCAAAAAATAAAGAATTTACCAAATTCCTTCTCTTTCATTACATTGGTGAGGGATATGATTTCTTCCATGCCACTGGTACAAAATATTGATGTGGTTTGACGTCCAAGAATAATGGAGGCAAATCTGGCACTTATTGGGACCCAGCTACCAACATGAGGTGGGTCTGTGTACTTATGTTGTTAACTGTCACTGTTCTTTAATTTCCTAGATGTAACTGCCCATAATATATTATGGCTGGGCTATTACTAATATTGATAACTAGCCCTGCCTTGTACCTTGATTTCCATGTGAACGCAATGTAATGTACAGTCTAAAACTAGCCTTTTATGTAAGAAAACTAATTCCAGAGAGATCAGAGTCAACAACTAGAATGACAATTACCTTACTTCCCTTCCCCCAAATGCCATGGAACCTCTCTTCTAAACCTGACCCATATTTTTAATATGGCTTGCTATCCCCCAATAGCACCAGGACACTGTTCCAGTCTTAGTGGTATTCGTTTCAGTTATTCCATACATTTCCCCTTTAATTTTTACGCTGAGCTAGAGCATCATAAGTTGGTTTCTGTATATAATTGTGGCTTTCTTTCTGTTCTCTCTCTCTCTTTTTAAATTCCTTCGGTATTTTTCCACTCTCTCTCATTAGATTATAAGTGCTTTTGTAATCCTCCACAGTTCTATGTGTAGTCAACTCTTGATTATCTGAGCTAATGGAGAGGAGCATTAGCATGGTTGATATGAGAGGACAAATAAATTTCCCAGGGGTTTGCATCAATTCTGTGAAAGCATCTGAGTCCCGGAGGCAGGCAAACTAAAATCCAAGAGAAGCAGAGAGCAGAGAAGCATTGTGAATGAAAGAGTGAGATGTCACATTCTCACAGGGCCGTGAACTACTGCTGCAGCTGCTAGTGAAATTTTGTTCTACTCTGACTAGGCTGTTGGGAGATTCTCAAGAGAGGGGCTCCAGGGATCTTTGGGCATGAATCCTTTTCCACTGGCCCTCTCCCTTTTGGCATCAGTGCTTGGCTTAGCACAATATCAGGCCAGGACAATGGAAATGCAATAAATGGATGAGAGAGGAGTAACAGGGAATTCTTGCAGAGAAGTCAACAAAACAGAGGTTTCATGGAGCAGAAGGGAAACACTGTTAGTGAGGGCATTGCCTTAAGGGGAGAGCATGTTAACTAGATAAAGGTTTTCTCTTTTCTTCAACTCCAGCTTCTAGCTCATAACTTAAACATAGCAGATGCTTTATTAATATTGGAAGAAGGTAAACAAACAAGCAGGTAGAAAGAGGAAAGAATGATTCACAAGTGATAGAAACTTCCTGAGTAGTCCAGAAGCTACTATTCACGAAATCTACCCCCTGGATTGAACATTCTGATTGCATTCTATGTGTATTTTAGCAATAATCATAGGAAGATCCTCTGGGTATTTGGTTATAAATGCTTTTCATTATTCATTGTTGAACAACAAACCTATGTAAAAGTAGATCTGTTTGGTTGCATGGCAGAGAGACCAAGGGAATTCACATATTTTGAGCACCCATTATATTCCAGGTAAGCAGTTTACTTACTTTGACATGTTTGTTACTTATAACAATCCTATGAAATGATTATTATTTTGTCCGTTGAACATATGAGGAAACAGAGAATCACAGCTGTTAACTATCTTCCCCACAGTTAAACAGTTAGTAAATATCAAACTGGACTTATCAGTTTCTTTCTCTTGAAATCCCCTACTCTTTATTCTGTCTACACTACGCTGCTTTCCATTAGTGATAGTAGCTACAATTTATGGAATGCTTGCTGTGTGAAGACACTATATTTACATAATTTCTAATCTTCCCACTAACCTAGACAGGTGGGTACTGCTATCTCCAATTCATAGATGAGGATAGATACAGGAAAGCTTACAATAACAGTCAAGGTTATAGGTAGAGTTAAGATTTAAACTAGGTCTGTTTTTGACCTACTCCCCATGTCTTTCCACTATCATCTGCTGTCTTCTTCCAAATGTCATATTCTTTTATTTAGGCCACTTTTTTTTTTTTTTTTGCTGTAATTAACTTAAAATTTTGTTGGAGATGATTCACTGCAATATTATAATTTTATTATTCTTGACGAGGTATTTCAATTGCAGAATGACAGCCTGTGTGTTTGTATACACACACACACACACCCAGATATACATTTCTGATATCACAAAGTACCACATTCCTATTAGAGAAAAAAAGTCCTGTTTCAGATAATGCTTATAGAAAACATTTCTAAGGAAAGTATAGGCTATCATTAACATTAACAGATCATTACTTTGTACCAGATAGTGCTAAAGGGAAACCTGATGTAGAAATTTGCTTGTAGTTCTTTCCTCAATGTGAAAATCAGGCCCAACCTTAAAGTAAAACAGCGTAAGTCTTAACTATTAATGTCTGCAAATGAAGGGAAGCCCTTTTGACCCATTGATCTTTTAATTTGCAGAAGAGTAGGAGAAGCTGATGTTCTGAGGTACTGAAAGTCTATTTTGCTTGACTTCTTGTCACTACTGCATTTCCTTCTCACTGGTATCTACACGAGCAAAGAAGACATAAATCGTACCTCATGGAAGAATAGAAGAGACTTTGCTATTCCACCTTGTAAAAAGTCCTCTCCAGTGTCTCCTTGAGCACAGAAAGGAAGGTGGCTGCCTCTTCCATTAAAAGGTGACTGAGACCTTGGGTCTTCCCTTGGGTCACATGGAAGTTCTCGGGATGGGATGGCTCACCTTGCCCAGGGTGTGAAACTACTTCTAACATCTCACCTTTGTTCTCTAATTTCTCTTCTCCTCCAACTGTCCTGGGGAAAGTAATGCCCCAAGCACAAACCTACCAGTGTTTCCAGTGATTGAGGAAAGCTTTGGATTCACATTTTCTTTCTTCCTTTTTTTCTTTTTCTTTTCCATTTTATTTTATTTTATTTTATTTTTTGTGTGTGTGACAGAGTCCCACTGGAGTGTAGTGGTATGATCACAGTTCACTGCAACCTCTGCTTTCCCGGTTCACTATTTTTGTGTCTCAGCCTCCTGAGTAGCTGGGACTAGAGGTGTGCCCCACCCTGGCTATTTGTGTGGGTATGTGTGTGTGTGTGTGTGTGTGTGTACTTTTAGTAGAGACAGGGTTTCGCCATGTTTTCCAGGCTGGTCTCGAACTCCTGGCCTCAAGTAATCTGCCCTGCCTCAGCCTGCCAAAGTGCTGTGATTACAAACATAAGCCACTACACCCAGCATGGATGAACATTTTCTTTTCTTTCTTTTTTTTTTTTTAATTAGTTTAATTTTATTTTAAGTTCTGGGATACATGTACAGGACAGTGCAGGCTTGTTAACATAGGTAGACATGAGCCAGGGTGGTTTGCTGCACCTATCAACCAGTCACCTAGGTATTTAACCCAGCATGCATTCGCTATTTATCCTGATGGACATTTTCTAACTGCAGCAGGGGAGAGGGAGCCTCCAGGGAGCTCCTCCCTTTCTAGGTTATCTTGGAATAGCCAGTCAAGACACTTGAGAAGGGCCTCAGAAATCTTCCTTCTTTCAGGGTCTAGGTTGTGACCAATAGCGTTGGCTAAGGTGGAATCTCTCCATTACTCCTTAGGGACTGGGATGTAGCCATGTGAGGAATATCCATGGGGCCCATGTTATCCATGAGAGATACCCAGGAAAAACTTGAGCAGAAGCCTGTATTTTGCAAGATTGAGACGCTCTGTAGCAATCCTTCCACAGACATATTCTTCTAGTAAAAATAAATAAATAAATAAATAAAAATAGGGAAGAATAAAAAGCAGCAGCAGCCTAGATTTCAGAGTAACTGTTGCTTAAATCAACTTACTGATTCCGTGATTTGATAACTGCTTAACCCTGCCAACTGCGCAGTGTTGCTTCTAAGCTGTTTTGGAAATGTGTGGGTCTCCTATTTTGGTACTGATCATACCTGCCAGGAGCCCACTAGATTTTCAGGTTTGAATCTTCTTGACTGTCTGAATATAGAGGCTGGTTCTCTGACCTTCTTTCAAGGTCATCAGGTTTTCTTTGTACTTTTATATCCTTTCAAAATTTTCTGCTTTCTTTTTGATTTTACTCCTTTTCAATTTATTTATGTGTGACAGCCTCAATCATCCAGTTATCAATTCAGTAAAATCTGTCTTGCAGAATGTCCATTTTATCATTCAAGCCTGAAATCTGTTCTGCAATCCTTTTATTTCCCTCCTGAATTGCTTTCAAAGCCCTCTAGGGAGCTGGCCTGCAAAAATAGAGAATTCTCACATTGTTTTGATGAAAGGTGCTATATAACCACACAGCAGGATTATTGTTCCTTTTTCTCTTTCATTTTGGTCGCCCTGACTGATCTGCTCTGCATTGCAAGCGCAGTGGCCTTTTTTCATCTTAATTTTATTCACTGCTGTGGTTACTTTCTTTCAGGGACATCAGATAGGTGTTAAGTAAAAGACAGGCATGGGTGTCAGAAGGAAAGTCTAGGCACCTCCCTTCCCTTGTTACTGATTTCTAACACTTTGTCTGACCATTCAGCTGAGCCCAGCTGCCACTGCCCTGATCCCTTCCCTGACTAGGTTCTATTTCCCTTGGAGTTTCTGCTTTGTGTATAGAACTAGCCTAACCCAATCAAAGCAAACTGCAAAATTAAATTAATTTAACTCGTTCATCTAGGTGTTTAATGTAATATTTTGACAGATCTGCATAAACTGAACTTCCTAAATTTGGCATAAGGGAATAAAATTGATAGATTCAAATTCATTTTTGTTGGTGAAATGCAGAGATTTGTAATCCATCAGCTATTCTCCCTAATGCACCATCTAGACAGCTCACGCTGCCTTCAGTCGGCATTAAGTGCAAATACCGCTACTTAAATAATAGTAGCTGCATAGCAAAAATTAGCAAAAGCCAGTTTTAAGTGAAGATTTGACATTAAGTCAATATGTTTAAAAACAAACTGAAGCAAGGAATAAAGAGGGAGATTTAAAAATGTGCCATTTTTAACCCCAAAGGGGAAGTGATCTAGTTTATAGAAAACATTAAGTATTCAAGACGAAACAATTAAAAACCTCATTGAAGAAACTCTTTGTGGTTATGAGGGGTGGCATATATAAATGTGTCCAGATGTTAATTCTGTGTATACAATTCTGGGTTTGGGTGAATGTGTGCATACAGTAGTTTTTATTTTCTAGAGAGATTCCTGGTATAATTGACTGAAATTGTATGCAGGATGTTGAAACATAAAATAATTAATAAGAAACAATAGAACAGTGGAACGTCTCTAAAATGTTTCTGAGGTGTGTGTCTGTGTGGGGGGCATCCCAATAAGTGTAGTCTTTATGTATCAAAATATATCATAATTGTTTGAATAAATACATGATACCTGATTCATAAAAAATAAAAATCTACCATGATGTGAAAGGACACGAGAAGTGGCAAAAGCATTCATTTTTAGGCTTTTACAACATATATTCTGTTCATGCTGAGTAGGGAAATGAAGCTTTTTATTTGGAGAATTCTGGGTTGAGGACTGTTTTCTCAACCAAAAAAGAATGACTTTAGGTAAATATGTATGTGTAATGGTATTTGAGTTAGCCATGTATGAAAACATACTGTAAATATTTCTATGTCAGTTATGAGCCTAAACACCCTGACCATTTTGACCTACAACATGATTAACAGGATTCAGGTCAGTGAGTCACACAAAGAAACACTATTTTATAAATGTTTATCTTTTAATTTTAAATGATTTAAAATGTTAGGAAATGAGTGGTAAAGGAAATAACTTAGTATCACAGAATTTTATGGCTCAGTCCCTGTATGTCACTGAATCTAACATGCTTTAGTATTAGTGCTTTCTTGATCTTTCCAGAAGGTATCAAGGGAAGACTTTTTCTTTTGTTTATGTCACGCACAACCACACTTGACAGGGATATAAAAAGCATTGATTGTAAGATGCATCTCGATTTTAGATAGATTAAAATTAGAAAACAAAGTTCATGTTAGAATTGAGAAAATAGGGTCTCATAGAGATCAAATCCAATTAAGTTATTTTACAAAGAATAAACTTAAGGTCCAGAGTGCCTGAAGGTCACACAAGTGCTTAATAATGAAGCATGGCACATCCCCTGGCCATCTGCTCAGCTTTTTTCATAATGCCCTGCACCCTGCCCTGTGACATCTTTTTCCCTTTATACTATAGTTACTCATGAAACTTTTCAGATACAAATAAGCAGCCAAGTAAGTTTAAGTTAAATGTTTGAATGTGTGTGTTAGTTGTTCAAGAGTTTTCCAATACCATCATTTGGACTGCTATCCTAAAAGTAGGCATTGGGCATTAGTTGGCATTAATAATCTTTTTTAGTTCTAAATTTTCTCATCCCATGTACGCAACACCACGTATTTTCATTTATTACATTCATTACTTAGTATTTTTGAGGATGTGGTTTATGTCAGTAACTCTATATTGAAGATGCAGCATGAGCTGTGCTTCAAGAATAATTATGCAAATGATTATGTATTTACAGTCATGAAAAGTGGTATGAAGGAAGATGAGTGCTATGACAATGTCTAACAGGGAGGATGGTCTAATTCAGAATCACCTCTCTTCAGGTGCTATTTAATCTGACACCTGAAGAATGAAGCTGGGTGGAGAGAAGACAGTGAGCTTTATAGGCAAAATGAATTATAAGTGTAATTACCTAGAGATGGAGAAAACTTGGGTTTGTTAGCCTCTAGTGTGAACATAGAAAGCCATGATGGAGTTTTTGACCATAAGAATCTTACAATGAGAGGAAAAGGGTTGAAGAAGACTTGTTATTGATTTTTTCTACATCTAGCCAAAACAACTATCTGTAATTCTGAGTACATATATTACTTTTGTGAACACAGAAGCAAGAAAGAGAATTGACTTGAGGTATATTATGTTATGTTTTGTTCCTGTTTATCTACAGCCTTCATCTCTGTGGTCTTGAATGTTTTACTCTTTACTTGAAAGTGTTAAGAGCAATGAGATCAAGAAAACTAGAGAAATAGTAAAGCATTCAAGAACATTGAGATAAGGTTGGAGAAACATGTACTAAAACCTTCAGGGACAATGTGATAAAGTGAGGAAAGGAGTAAGACCTGCCTTCAACTGATAAACCTGTGAAACCAGGAGTTTCAGTTCTGCCACAGGACTCCCCTGCAATGTCATCTAGTTCACTTGTATGTGGACAGTTTGGGTTAAAATAAGAATTACTAAAACTTATGCAGCACTAAAAATGAGTTAGATTTGTGCTGTCCAAATGGTAGTCACTAACCACATGTGGCTGTTGAGCATGTATCTGATTGGAGATGTATGTAAAGGTAAAATACATACTGAATTTTAAAGACTTGGCTTTTAAAAAATGTGAAATAAGATGTCTTAATACTTGTTAAAATTGGTGGCGTGGTTAAAATGATAATGTGTCATATATTTGGGTTAAATTTTTTAAAAATTAAAATCAATTCCACCTACCTCTTTCTACTTTTTTCAGTGTGGCTATTAAAAAATTTAAAATTATACATCTTACATATTTTTTTGAACAGCGCTGGTTTCGTTACTAGGGATGAGGCAATGAACCAAACACAAATTCTCTGATCTCATGATGTTGACATTCCTCTAGTGAAGCCAGGCTGTACGCCAGAACTAAATAATAGGTCTTATCAAGAATGATAAAACACATTTAGCGTGCAGAGGAAAGTGGTGATTTTTTTTTTTTTTTTTTTTTTTTTTGAGACAGAGCTTTGCTCTGTTGCCCAGGCTGGAGTGCAGTGGTACAATCTCAGGTACTGCAACCTCTACCTCCCGGGTTCAAGTGATTCTCCTGCCTCAGCCTTCTGAGTAGCTGGGATTGCAGGCATGTGCCACCATGCCCAGAATAATTTTTGCATTTTTAGTAGAGAGAGGATTTCACCATGTTGGTCAGGCTGGTCTCAAACTCCTGACCTCATGATCCTCCCACCTTGGCCTCCCATAGTGCTGGGATTACAGGCATGAACCACTGTGCCCGGCCTGTGGTGACATTTTGAATAGTGATTCAGGATACATCTCTCTGATTGGAGCAGAACGATAGAATGGGAGAGAACCAAGGAGGTTTGGGGAAGGAGCATTCCAGGCTGAACCACAAACACAGAGGGTATGCGACGGGGGTATGTTCAGTGTAGTTGGAGTGCAATGAGGAAAGAGGAGAGAGATAAGAAGTGAGGTTGGAAAAGGAGGAGTTGCCAGATTGTAAAGGGACTTTGTTGGCCAGAGTTAGAATTTTTGGATCTTATTCTGAATGAAATGATATAGTAGATTGAATGCAAAAATGTAGTAGTTATTTCTGTATACCCATATGCTTTTGTAGTATGACTTTGTAGCTCTTTCTCATAATGAATCTAGGTGGGCTTCATGACTTGTTTTGACTGATAGAATGCAGCAAAGTGGCATCATATGGTTTCTGATTTCCTTGCCTAGGCCTCAGTAGGCCTTGCACTGTTCTGCATTGTTAGAGCCTTGGCAGCTGTCATCAGAACAGGCCCACATTAGCTTACTACAAGATGAGAAATCATGTAGACCAGAGGTAAACCACTCAGTTGTCCCAGCTGATGCTTCAGAGATATTAAAGTGCTGGGCTGAGATCCACTGAACCTAGCTCAGATAAGCAGAACATCACCCTCAGTTGGCCTAAAGATTTTAAAGTAATAATAAATGGCTATTTTAATCCACTAAATTTTACGGTGGTTTCTTATGCAGAATTTTTGAGTTTTATTGAATGAATCATCAGTTTAGAGGAGAAGTGATCTAGGTAAAAGTTTATTTTATTTGAATATATATTTGAGATTAGGTCCGAAAGCATTTTCTAATGGAATGAAAGTGAGGTACACAAGTAGAGAAGACAAGAGTGACTCTAACATCTTGACTGTCACAACTGAAAGAATAATGTTGTCATTGCTAAGACAGAAAAAACTGGGGAAGTAGCTGTTTGTGTAGAGAAAATCAAGTGTTCACTTTTTTTATGTGTTCATTTAAAGACTTTTTTTAGGCATCCAAATTGAGATGTCAAATAGACAATTGGAGAAGGAGTTCAGGAGTAAAATCTGGGCAAGATTCTTAAATGTAAAAATAAGTAACATCATAAATGGCATCAAAAGCCATGGGAGGGGGTGAGATTGCTTAGGAAGTGATGGGGAAAGGGCCAGAGATTGAGCCGGGGTGTTCAATGTTTGAAAGTTGAGAGGATGAGGAACATCTTGTACAGGAAGCTGAGAACAAGGGATCAGTCAGGGATGCAGATAACCTTGAGAGAAGCAAAGTGAAAGTAGAGAGTTTCAAGATAGACTAATCAGCAACGACAGTAACTTCCTGTAAGTCAAATAAGCTGAGAAATGAAAAGTGACCAATGAATTTGGCAATACAGAAAATTTTTGTTGTGTTTTTTAGGAGCAGCTTTTGTGGTAAGTTGACAAAAGCAGAAGTGGTGTTAAGAGAAAAAAAAGAGTAAGACAAATTGTAAAATATCTTGAAAAATTGCTGTTAATTGAAAACAGGACTGGGGCTCAAGCTGGAGGGAAAATAGGGTTAAAAGTTTTTGTTTTTGTTAAGTTTTGTTTTGTTTTTGTGAATTATGATTGTTCATTAGAATGCAGATAAAGATAATCCTATCTTGATGTAAAAATTGATGACAAACAGAAGACAGGGACAATATAAGAAACAGTATTCTTGACTAATAAGATTGGATGAAGCCCAGGGCACTGAGGGTTCTCAGGAATGGCAGGAGGGAAGGCAGAGAGGGCACACATCTAAGTAGGCAAGAAGATTTACTCCTGAATGAATGTGGAATTTTCTCTTCTGATGGATTCTCTTGTCTTAGGGAAACCAGAAGCAAACCAGTCTGGCAAGTGTGAGGATGGGGGTGCAGGATTGGATGTTGGAATAAAAGAAGATAAATAACAGTCGGGAAAAATAAGAGTGGGTAAATTTAATTTAGTAGAGCTACCAGATAACCTGAGAGTCTTTCCTGAGATTCACAAGCAATCATTTATGCTGATTTATTGATCCAATGTGTGCTGTTTGGACAGAAGATGCAGAGTAGGTGGGGAACTGGCTTTAACCAGGTTGTGGCTTAATCAAGGAGTGTCACAACAGAGCTGATGGACTTTGGTGGGTCTTAGAACGTTAATTAACTGGACAAAGAAGGGGAGATATACTGTGTGATGGATAATGGAAATAAGTAAAGACAATTGGATCAGGACATTTGAGACCTCAATTTGAGGATTTTCTTTTCTTTCAAATATAGAATACAAGAGAAGTAACCTGGACATATAGGAGGTAGTATTTAGAGATTGGTATGCCTGAAAACAAGAGGCTTATAGACAGTGTCATTTTTGGTAAATGAGGTCTAGGGAATTAGTTTTCAATAGAAGTAATACTACACCCTAAGGGTTTTGTCTTTGTTTTGAAATTTGTGGGCAGTTTTTATTGTCACAGTGACTGGAAGTGATGCAAGACTTAGTGGTAGGGCCAAGGAGCTAGATGCTCTTTGATGTTCAGAACAATACGTTACACCTAAATATGTTAGCTTGTAACTGTTGTATTCACAATGATTCTACATATATAAATATATTTATTTAGCTCATTTAAAAATCTTGAATGTCAGGTTATTGTTTGAAATTGGGTTTTGTAGATAGGAATACAAATAAACACTTGCTAATATGAATATTCCTCCCACATGTTATTTTCTAATAACATTTCTTTACTTTCTTTATTCCAATAAAGAAACCAACTTGTTAAAATTAAGCAAACATTTACAAAGAAGGATGATGACAAGGTTAGAAGGCCTATATCATATTTCCAAGCTTTAAAGAAAATGTTTCTTTAAAAACTCTAATATTGTGTCTGGAATGCATAAAAATACTCGAATAAAAACAAATTTCTGCTTGCTTTTTATGTGCGCACACATCATCACAAAATAGTAACCTTCACATTATTAGGCAAAATTAATTTTACCAACTATATAAGATGTTTTTGTTATGCTGACCAAAGACAGCCAAGTGAAATAATTTCTGTCTTCCACTGAGCAAAGATACTGTGTAAGGAATAATCGATGAGATGGCAAAAGATGTCAAAAATTAGCTGTGAAATGAACTATAGTCAACATGAATTTTCATTACAAGTGAATACAACTTCCTTTGGATAATGAGGCTTTACTGTCTGCATTTGAAAGGATCGTATGGAATGAAAGCTCATAGAGAAAAATGTTATTTAAAAAATTACTGACAATAAATTTTAAGGGGTTGTCTATACTTTAAACACCTAAAAATTATTTTATAAAAAATCATTTCCTTCTTTTGTTCAAGTCATTGCTTCTGTTACAGCTGGGAATGCTAGCTATGGGTTGTTGGCAGTACCAGTTTGTAGCTAATTTTAAAAATTATACCAGATATTTTAGCAATTAATTGCACTATTTATGAACCTCACTTAGTCCTCGATAATTTTTGTCAAAGTCTCCACAAATCTATGAAGAGTGTTAATAATAAAATTAAGAATAACTCTGTGAGTGATTTATTACTTCATATAGAATATACAATAGGAGTTTGAACATCTTCTCCTAGACACATAAGTAAGCTGATTCTCAAAGGATATGGTTCAAAACAAATTCTGTTCATTATTTATTATTTACAAATTCTATTAGTGGGAAAATAAATATTAAGAGTGAAATATTATGACTGGATGTGACATATAATTCAGAGATACTTGAAAAGTTAGGTCACCTTTAGCTGTACTAAAACCAGATCTAATTTGCTAAAATGAAGTAAATAATTATGAGATTTATTAAACTTACACTATTTAAAATGATGTTGGTACTTAGAATTTTCAATGTTTCTGTCTTTGCAACACTTTGGATTTTAAAGATACTTATTTAGAAATAGATAACTCTTACTTTTATTGAATAAAGGTATAATGGTTGGATTTAAAGTTCTGAATGAACAGCAATTCCAGACTGGTTGATTAATCTATTTGAAATTACTGTGGAACATGTTAGCCAAGACATTCAAAAGAATTAATTGAGCTAAAACAAAACTTTTAGACCAAGCCACAAATTAATTAGTCTAATTACGAAAAGATTTGAACAAATTAAAGGCTTTTACATTCATGTCTGAAAAGAAATTAAATTACCTGTAACTTTTCTTCTTTTTAACAACATGTGAATTTGAAGAGATTCTAAATTATTAGTGTAGTTTCAGGAAAAACATAATATCTGCTTGCTAAAATGTAACAGATTGAAAATAAGAGACAATTTTTTTTTATTTATTTTATTTTTTTTGAGGGACTAGGTCTTGCTTTGTTGCCCAAGTTGGAGCACAGGCTAGATCATGGTGCAGTGCAGCCTGGGCTCAAGCAATCCTCTTGCCTCAGCCTTCCGAGGAGCTAGGACTACCGGCATGAGACGCCGTGACCAGAAGACTTTATAAATACTTAGAACCAAATATTACAAAATTAATTGAACTATAATACTGAAAGTTAAAACTATTTAATATTGTGGTCATCCTTGTATTTAATTTTTTTGGTACACAGGTTAAGAAATCTGTCATAGAAATTATGTACTGAATTTATGTAGATTATTCATAAGCCTATCTTACTCTGAAATTGTCCTCAGGGATTTACCTCATGATTTCTTTACAGCCTCTTTTATTACTGTTTATTTTTCCAGTCTATCTTCTATTACCCTTTGCCTAAAGAAAGACACTATCTCCAAGGATTTTTAAGTACCAGAGATTGAATTCATCCTTGGACATTTGTCTGACTCCACGATAAAAAGTGTTTCCAGTGGCACTTCACTGGTACTCTATCCCATGCCATAACAAATTGAATTGCTTGGAAAGTGCACTTGTAAATAAGGACCAGCCCATTTGTAAGAATATCATATATACTCATTTTTCTCACCATTGATAGACTGTAATTTACTTTGCCTTGTTAACTATGCTGCATTTTTTTTTGTTTTTCTATTCTTTTATACAGATAAGACTGAGGTGTTATTAGTGTAGAGTCCATGGCTACCTTTGCTCTTTACTTTTCCTAGCCTTCTTGTATGCAATGAGTTCTCATCTTACTCTCCTGTGATCCCTACCAACTCATAATTAGCATATATAAGTAGGAAGATGGTATAGTTATGAATGTACATTAACATATCTATTCTATCATTATATATTTATTTTATTGCATATTTAAAAATTATAGTTGAAGATAGATGGTTTTACTTGGAAGGTAAGGGGATCTACAGAATATTTGTTTTTAAAAAGGGGGTGCTGGGTCTGAAATGGTGGGTATGGCCATAACTTAGCAATCAGTTGCTAGAAATTAGATTAACATGAACTTTGTTCTATTAGATTGATGCAAAAGTAATTGTATTTTTGACATTATTTTTAATGTACTTTTAGGCTTTGTGTGTAAGGTGCAGTATTGACTACATTTCATGTACCATATTTTATATATGAAATTCAGCAGTCTGTCTTCTAAATGAAAGGACAAAAATCTTCTAGATGAAGTAATTCCTAGTAGGTTGCTACCTACCCTCTCCCACTTCCACTCATTTGGTTAGAGATAATCTATTCAATACATTCCTTAAACATGTGTTTGAGAATTGAAACTCAGTTCTTAATGATTAAACATTTCAGGGCTCAGTTTAAATTAATTTTTAGGCTATCAATAGCAAAGTATAGTTATTCTCAGATTTCTTTTATAGTCTCTTGTTTTGATGGCCTTTTTGTACTCTAGTCCTTTGCCTAATTTTGTTGAGTTAGAAAATATGGTAATTTAAACAACTTCTTGATAATTCTGCAAATGGAAAAGAAGTTTAAAAAAGGCAGATTTAAATAAATGAATCAATTTGATTCCAAAGCTGGTATTAACATATTTTAATGCAGTGGAAAAAGCAAGATGCATCTTAAGGTTATATGAGGTCTATCAAATTGACCTACATGAGCCCACAGAAGTTACATGTTTCCTAAGGCCAAAGAACTGTTTCATGACCTTGAAGGCTATATTAGTATTTCTATTTAAGTCATTACATTTTCAAACATTGGAACTGCTCAGATTTGGTTCACTGCACAAACCAATCACTTAGAATGTTAAAGAGCATGACTCTAGTCTCCTGGAGACAGCTCTTCTGTAATTGAGCTCTCGTTTGCATGGCCTGTCTACCTTCTCTGTTAATTTTTTTTTCTTGGTGTTGCTTTTTTTTTTTTTACTTGTCAGCCTACATTATGAATGCAACTGATAGAACAAACACCAACACCTTACATTGAAAATTCTCTTCCTAGAACTTATTTAAAACACATGCTGAGGTTCTCAAATGGCAAGTGTTTTTTTTTTTTTTTTTTTTTTAAGTCAGAGCATTTTCAAGTTGGATGTGATTGTTGGATGCATATTACAATCACATGAGGAGCTAAAGAAAATACCAATGCCTTCATCCCATCTTTGGAAATTCGAATTTAACTTGTCTGGGGAAAGACAGGGAACATCTATATATTTTTAAACTTTCTACTGGGCTAGTCCCATTGAATCAAATGTAGAACGAAATTCAGAAGGGATTTGGCATATCAAAGGTCACACAACTAGATAGTGGTAAAGTTGAAAGTAAAAGTAAAATTTCCTGACACTTAGTACAGACCCTTTAAACTATGTGGAAATTACTCTTTGAGAGACATACTCCCACAAAAATTTCAAACATAAATCTGACATGCACTTCAGTTGGGGAGCTAAATATAGCTAGATGCCCCTTGTATTTATCTGAGGTGATGCATTGAAAGACAGTGTCATTTAGAAAATGCTAATGTTATGTTTCCCATGAAAAGAGAGGGGTTGTGTTTTGCACTGATTTATAATGCAAAGTGTGATGATGCTTAAATAGTCTCTTCCCCTGAAGAGAGTTTGCAAAAAAGCCGTATAATCTCTACATTACAGTTCAGTCCCTTTGCAGCATGGGACATAGCAAAAATATCTTGCCAAAAATTTACACCAAATCAATTTTCCACTGTATTATCTACAACACATCATTACTGTTGATTGTTTAGACAAAAATGGCCTCACAATTGCAATGAATCATCTACTTTTATAGTAACAGAATTTACAACTGCAGAAGAAAGACATAAAAAAAGAAATGGCATAACAGTCGACACTTTGCCTTTGTTTACAGTATTCTTTTAATATTGATGTTGGTCTTTCAGCATTCAGAGCTCAGATGGACAATCTCAACAATGGCAGTTGAAAATTATGCTTCTCTTTAAATTTTGTTTTCTTGTTTTGTGTTCATATTATTGCAAGTACTAGGGTTGATCAGTACTTTGTATGTTTTATTACTTGCTTTAATGATGTTTTAGCAAAAGAAAGGGCACATTTACAGTGTGAATGCATGTGTCTAATGTAGAATTATACATGGAATTGTTGTACCTCTATGAGTTCCATTTTCTTTCAAATAAAATATTTTACTTGAGCCTGCTCTTCCCTGATATATGGAAAACAATGGGTCAGTTCAATTATCTTGAAATTGACAAACGTTTAGTTTTGCTCATCCACAAAAGTTAAGTTCAGCATGAATGCTGGGTGTATTATACGGATTTCTAGAATCTGGCAAATTTATGAATATAGAAAAGAGCAAATTAGAAAAAAAACCCTTAAATTTATCTCCAGGTGATAACATTTCATGAATAGTTGAAAAGAGAAGGACATACAGATGAAAAGGGTGGAAAATCCCAGAAAATTGAAAACAACGATTAAATGATATGTAAATGACTATGCAGACATTTCTAAAGCCTATGATTATTTTTTTAAGTGTGACTAGTAAAAAGGATTTATTAAAAGTTCAGTTGAATACTGTGAGTTTGAATATCATACACATAACAAACTCATAGTGAGGAATTGAAGATTAATGAGAAATTAAATATCATGAGACTTTAAACTGACTTCTTTTTAAGAGATGCTAGAGGACAGAAAGGAAAGGGATGCTTTCATTTAAAGGTAGTGTTTGAAACCACTAATCTAGGATGCTGGAAGAAGTATTCATGAATAAAATAATTAAAGCTTGAAGTTAAAAATATATATAAATTGGCAATGGTAATTCGTTATGAATTACTTGATTCAAAATTATGGCCCAAGAAAAAATGTGCAAATTCCATTTAAAGTATGGAAAATATTTCAATTTTTGGAAATGGACTGAATGTCCTTGTCATAGGAGACTTGACTAAGAGTGTATTTGACTGAAACAGAAGTTCGAAGGTCACCTCATCCAGTTGACCAACCAGTGGTACACATTGCTGCTAAACAGCAAATTTTTTAAATTTCATGATTAAAATAAATATAGGCAAATTTATTTCAAAGCAGAATTTTCTTTTCTGTTTTGTTGTTGTTACCAAAGTCTGCAGATTCTCTGATCATTCAAATTGAAATATTAGAAGAGCAATCTAATATGAATGGCTCTCTTCAAGACTGGAAATTCCTCAAGGACCAGGATAAGGTCCTATTTCTTTCTGTGCTGAGATTTAGCACAACATAGTTTCTCAATACACAGTTGTTTAGTGAATGTGAGGGTGAATGGATAAATGCATTATTAATTAATATTGCTTTTTCCCAAGATTGTGTGCAGACATCATATTTGTCTTTTCATTTGTGTTTTTCTCTTTCATTTCTCTACTACCAAAACAGACTCTAAGGCTGCTTAACACAAAATAATTGGTGTGTGTGGAGGCTCAAAATACAATATCCTGAAGTGTGGTATCCTGGCGTGCTGAGTACTTTGGATAGAAGGAAATCAGGAGGGCCTCAGATCCAAGGTCTTTCTGACTTTCTGCCATTCTCCTGTCTTCAACCCCTTATTCTCCTCCCAAGTGAGCCACAGAAACCAGAATTCTTCTTTCACAAGGCTGGTCATAGAAACTAGAACTCCTCTTCTCCAAAGCAAAGCATAAAACCTAGAAAGATAACTCCTTTTATTTCCTTTGAAGACCCTCATTTCAGAAAGTATTTTGCCCCATCTGAAGGAGGAAGGTATGTTACACAACGAGGCCAAGAAGAATCTGAACTGACAGGCCTTGCTGGCTTCCCCCATCAGCCTGTAACCATTACATTATATCCTTTCTCTCAATCACAGTTTTATATGATTGTCCATTCTTCATTCAACCAAACGGACAATTTTCCCTATGTCTTTGGGTCTTATTTCTGAAGGTTCCCATGTCATGTTTGATTAAATACATTTGTTATGCTTTTTTGTTGTTGACCTGTCTTTTGTAACATGAGAGTTGGCTGTGACACTTATGATAGGTGAGAAAAAGTGTCACACCTTTCTACCCCTTCATATGCATAATTTCAGGTCTGTTTTCTGCAACTTCAGACTGGAGAAGGAGGAAAGTGAGCAGGAAGAGGGAAAGGAATGATCACATACACAGTCCAGAAGGGAGTCTAACCTCTCCTTGCTATCTCCCCCATTATCCCTTTTTAGATCTCATAAACCCCCTCTCTTCTCCAAAGCAGAGAGAATTGCACAGAGTGGGGAGGAAGGTGACAATTTAAAAGGGGAGCTTAGCCTCCTGAACAAGGGGACACTAAACTAAACTAATACATAATAGTTCAAATCACACCTGTCACACATTTCATCTTTGAAAATTCTGCTAAAATCTCCATGCTAACACTGGACAATCCTCACTCACCCATGAGGTTTCAGTTAGTGTCTTATTGCTGATAGCACCCACTTATCTTCATTTCTAATTTCTCTGCTGAGTCTTGGTCTCAGATACTCAGTTATCTGTTGTATATTTTTTCTCAGGTGGTAGTCTTCTCAATCTCATAATTTTCCAAACTAAATTCAATAAATTCATAATAAAAAATTTAGTCTGCTCATAATTTTGAGAGGTTGAGGGTACTTCACTTTAACTATCTAAGCAAACCAGAAATTTGATTCTAAACTTAGAATCCTCCCACATCCTCTCCAATCACATCACCAAACCCTAACTATTTTACTTTCTAAACACATCTCTATACCTCACTCATCTCTATATGCTCAATTCCACAGTTCAGATTTTCTCTGCTTTACCCTTCTATGCCAGTGTCCTTTAAGCAGTGTTCTCTAATTCTTGTTTAATGTCCATCAATATTATTTTCTTTCCTATCACTGTGATTTGCCAGAAATGTAAAATAAACCATATCACTCTTCTGTTAAAATTTCTCAGTGGCTTCACTTAAAGTACTTCATGAAGCGCATTCTACTTTATAACAGTACATGCCCAGGCTTTCTTGCAAAGGTCTCGATTTCTTCTTCAAATTAATTTCTCACTATCTCGGATTCCTTGCATTCTATGCCCCAGAGAACAAGAAAACTACTAGTTGTTCTCAGAAAACCCAATAATGTCACAAGGTCTGTCCTTGGCTTATTCTGTGCTTAAATGCCTTCTTTTCTCTCCTTACTTCCACTCTCATAACAGAAATCTCCTACTTATCATTCAAATGTGACTTTGTATCTAATACTTAGTAATATTAGCAAGAGTGTAATTGCTATAATCATAAAAATAACATATTGATATGGCGCTTAGTAGTTTACAAAGTATTTTCACACAAATCATCATATCTCATTACCATGACACTTTGAGGTGAACAAGAAAGGTATTATTTCCAATGTATGCTTGAATATAAGACAGATTTTTTTTTTCTTTTCTTTTTTAAATAGAGACAGGGTCTTACTTTGCCAGGCTGGAGTGCAGTGGTGCTATCATAGCTCACTGTCACCTCAAACTCTTGAACTCAAGAGATTCTCTCACCTCAGCCTCCTGAGTAGCTGGGACCACTGGTGTGCACCACCGCTTCTGGCTAATGTTTAAAGAAAATTTTGTAGGAACAGGGTCTCACTATGTTCCCCAGGCTGGGCTAGAACTCCTGGGCCCAAGCCATCCTCCTGCCTCAGCTTCCCATTGTTGGGATTACAGTTGTGAGCCGTGAAACCTGGCAAGGACAGAGACTTTTATCCCTCTTGTTTACTCAATCTCCAGTTCCTAGAAATGCCTAGCAAGAAACAGGTCTCAATGAATCTATTTGAATGAATGAATGAAAAAACTGGTAGATTAAGAAAATCAGTGATTGTCCAGAGATATATGAATAATAAGATTTAAAAATGTAGTGTGGTCCATTGTGTCTTAATCTAGTGATGGGCTAGGAGGAATAGTTGTGATAAAAACACTCTACATTACTTAATACATACCACTTACTACATAATACACACTAAAATTTCTTATATGTGAGCTGAATTAATGTTTTCTTTTTCTCCTGATTCAGGACTTGGCATTGTTTTCTTAAGGTGGCGCAATATATATGTGCGTGTGTGTGTGTGTGTGTGTGTATCTATATATATAAAATACACACATGCACATATATACATATGTGTTTATATATATACACACACATATATGCACGTATGTGTGTATACACACACACACACACATATATACACATACACACATTTTAATTTGATTTTTTTTTTTTTGAGATAGAGTCCCACTCTGTTGCAAAGGCTGGAGTACAGTGGTACCATCTCGGCTCCCTGCAACCTCCGCCTCCCATGTTCAAGCGATCCTCCTACCTCAACCTCCTGAGTGGCTGGGACTACAGGCACGCACAAACATGCCCGACTAATTTTTCTACTTTTAGTAGAGACAGGGTTTCACCATGTTGGCCAGGCTGCTCTCGAACTTGTGACCTCAGGTGATTCACTGGCCTCATCCTCCCAATGTGCTGGGATTGTGCACATTGTGCTGGGAATGTGCAGGCATGAGCCACTGCACCCAGTCAGGTGGCTTATACTTGTTTGTAAAAAAAGTATTAAATAGTAAATTGACAAGTAACTCTAAGACTGAGACCAAAACGTAGTTTTTCTGTGAGAGGTGACAAGATGAAACCTATTCTGTAGCTTATTTCTCTTCTGAGGAATAGCAAAGAAGAACCAAAAAGGATTAAGTTATTTCTTAATGTAACATGAATTGTATTAGGCAACATCTAGTTGTGATCACATCTTTAAGTAAAATGATAATTTGGGGAAGTTTCCTTGAAATAATTAATATTGATCTTAAGCAAATGAAATTAGAATTTCAAAGGGAAAATGGTATGGCGAACATATTCAAATAGATTGAGTAAAAAGAAAATGTTAAAATATCTCTACTTTTGGTTGTTTACCATAAAACAGTTCCATGAGACAGAAAAGCACACATACACAAACTCATTTAAAGACGAACACACCCATGGGACTGTGTAATATTATGCCTTCCAGCTTCCGACTTCAGCGTGCTTGATTAGACTGTCTTTTTAGAATAGTATGTGATGACTGGATTACTCTGTGCATTTGATCACATAGTCTGTGCAGATATCTTCCCCTCAGTCCATAAAGTCAATTTGAACAAATAAACAAGCAAACACTTTTCATTATGATCAGGAGTTTTGCATCTTTTCCTGTGGGATCTTAGTTGCTTCTGCTAGTACTTTGTTTAGCAGAAAAACTAGTCTTATATTAAACGATGGAGCTCCGTAGCTGTTTTACTATCAAGCATTTATGTGGTATTTTATGGCCTGCAAGGTATTTTACAGCCCCGTACCAGTTTTTTCTCCTTGATCTCTTTGAGCTGTAACCAGAGTGTTGTCATTCCCATTTTTACACACTTCAGAAAGAAGGCTATGTGAGGGTAAATGGCTAGCAGAAGGTCAGATGATAAGTTAATAGTCAAAAAGGTATGATAGGTCATGATCTTAGAATTGCCGGTTTATTTCTTAGCTCATACTGCTATACTGATTCTTTTCTGGCCTTTGGCTGAGTTGTCTGTGAAAGACTTCTGAAACTCACAGAAGGATGGGTTTGTCATGTGATGGAGCATAACATGTATAAGAATGCAGTGACAATAGTATAATTTATCGTGAACAATTGTCACTGAACTTTCAAAATAAATACATGGTTAGTGTAGAGAAAAAAATTATTATATTCAGAAATGTTAAAACTGCTATGGATTTGTTTTTAAATTGGGGTGACCAAGATAAATTTGGAATGGTTTTAATTTGAAAAGCCTAAGAGGCTTGTGTTGTCACAGCTGTTAAATTGGCTGCCTGGTCAGATTTATAATATTCATTTTGAGAGAAGAAGATGGAAATCAGAGTAAAATTCCTGATCAGAAATTACATAAACAGGAAAAGCAAAAAAAATCTTGAAAATAAAGCCAATAAAAAAGAATTGGTGAATGGTTAAGACATGTGAATTTAGTATTTGTTGAACAATGATGTTAAACTAGAGACCTGTAAAGTTTTTTGGGATTAAGATTATAGGAGGATACTTGAAATCCTGCCTTTTACATGATGTCTTAAAATACAGTGTGGTTGAAATCATAGTCTCTTAAATACTTTCATGGTTCAGATGCTTTTTCAAGGCATTTGCTCACAAAAGAAGAGTGCTCAGCTTATGATCAGTTTGCTATTAAGTTGGAAGGCTTATATTTGCATAAAGTTCTTTCTCAGGAACATGTTAATAGGAACCTGAATGTAAATAAGAGGAGAAAGCCGCTTATATATTTTTTCTGTGGTTCTCCTTGATAGAAAAATCTTATGTACATATTCAGTGGATGAGCCTCACACTCTCCTGGGCTCAGTATTCAACTAATTAATGTCATTCGAGCATTATATGCCTTTGCATTGGCATTTTATCGAATTTCAAATCCTCTATTTGAATGAATTGCACCTTGAGAAGAATTCATGTTTGTATTTTATTTAGCTTAGGGTGTGTCTATGTTTAATCCACATCCACTTCAAATACATTTTTCACTACTCTTGTGGAAAAAGACCAAATCACTGAGGCTGTGGCAAATCTATTTCTTTTTTGCCTTTTACATACATATGTTTGTGTGTTTGTGTGTATATTTGCATGTAGGCTTCATGCAGGGGGTAATCAACCATGTATAAAAATTGATTGCAAAAAATTACTGTATGAACAAAACAACTCTAACACCTGTAAATAAAATAAAATATATTAACTTTCTTCACATTTATATTATGCTAATATAGCAATTGTATCACAAGACATTTCTCTGGATGGTACTCTTTCTGATTATTTTTATTTTCTTCATTTTTCCATATCTTAAGTTTCTAAAAATAAGGGTGAAGGTAATAAGAGCTAAAATCATCAAACAATTTCTGTATAATTATATAACTTCACATGAATTGTCACATTTAATACTTTCAAAAATTCTGTTTGTTACTATCATTATGATTGCCAATTACAGATAAGAAAACTGAGGTTTGGAGAAAAGAGAATAAATACCCTGTTCAAAGTCAAGTAGATAGACAGTGGTCCAGGAATTATTTAAACCATTGACGGAATGGATAACTTGAGATCTTAATCTCCATGATGTATTGAATATAAATTATTTTCTAAGGGGAAAAAAGTGAACATTATATTTAAAAAAATGCATATTCCTGGTGTTTTTGGTAGAAAATAAATACCCGCCAAAAAAGCTTTTAATAGATTATTTTACTTCTTCTATGATCTATGACTCTCCCTTATATAATCTTGGTATAAATTTTATTTTCCAAAGACAACCACACCAATAACTCCTATTTTGCAACTTCTTCTTAAAACAAGTATTGCTTCTCATCTGTCAAGAAATAGAGTCTAATCACCCTGCTCTCAAATCTAGGTGGACTGGCAATTGCTTCCATAAACAATGTAGCCAAAATGACACTGTATGTCTTCTGAGGCTAGATTTTGTTAAAAAATATTCAGACACTTGTTAAAATGCTAAGGCAGATATTATTTAAAACTATTTCAATAGGGGAGAGAGATTGAACGCATTTCTGAATACTGCAAAGACAGCTGGGGATTTAAAGCCCATGAACAGTGAGGGGGCAGTAGATGGAAAATTACTGAGGGGAGATATAAGGGTAGATGGATTCTTGCTACACAGGCCTAACAGGATTCCTACTAAAAGTAGGCCAAGGACTGGCCAAGGATGAGGAGATTCTTGTGAAACTGACTTGGGATTTTTTCCTGAAACTAGACTCAGCAAGCCAAAGACAGGACAAGACAATGTGGAGGCCTAGTTAAAAAGAGGGCTCAGAGGAGCTTGACCCAAGTTTGGTCGGAGGGTGTCTGTTAATTTGAAAGGGCTGTGCAACTTGATTGAGACATTCAATCTTGTGACCCAATCACCATGCTGGGAAGAAGCCCAAGACACATGGAGAAGAAACATGTAGTTGGTTTTAGTGGACAGCCATCATCGTTCACCAGATACCTGAGTAAATTAGCTTCAGGTGGTACCAGCACCCAGCAACTGAGTCACTCAGCTTTAATGTCTTCTCACCTAAAGCCCCAGAAATCATGAAGTTGAAGCTAGTTCTCCAGTTCTTCTCTGTTCAAATTCCTGATGCACAGAATTCATGAGCATAAGTAAATACTTGTCTTATTTCTCTAAATTTGGAGTGGCTTGTTAGATCTCAACCAAACTGTTCTCACTCTTCTGATGTAGGCCCACATCTTTTTCCCAGGCTATTGCAGTAACCTCCTAACTGTTCTTCCTGATTTCACTGCTGCTTTCCCATAGTTTTGCCTCTACCTAGAAGCTAAAGTCGCTTGATAACAATATTCTTTTCAAAACCTTGCAGTGGCCTTGCCCCTTTTAAAGGATGAAAGACAAAGTCCCAAAGGCCCACACGTCTCCTCTTCATCTGTCACCATCCTTCCCCTGGTCTCCCTTGTTCTCGCCACAATGGGGCCCATCTTTTTCCTTGAACAAACCAAGCGTACTTCCTGCTCTCTGTGCCTGGAATGTACTTTCTCCAGACACTTGAATTTCTTACTCTCTTGCTTCCTTCAGGTCTTGGCTTGAATATTCATGTTATATCTGTGTCCCCAACCAAATGTCATCTTGAATTATAGTTCCCATCATCCCTTCGTGTCGTGAGAGGGACCTGGTGGGAGGTCATTGAATCACAGGTGTGGTTACCTCCATGCTGTTCTTGTGATAGTCAGTGAGTTCTCATGAGATCTGATGGTTTTATAAGGGGCTTCTCCCCACTTTGCTCTGCACTTCTTGCTGCTGCCATGTGAAGAAGGATGTGTTGCCTCCTCTTCCACCATGATTGTATTAATAAGCTTCCTGAGGCTTCCCCAGCCATGCTGAACTGTAAGTCAATTAAACCTTGTTCTTTTATGGACTGGTATGTCATTCACAGCATGAGAACAGACTAACACAAATGTAGAAAGGCCTTCCCTCACACTGGACTTAAAACAAATAGATACCCCTCCTGTTTCATTTTCCACATATCACTTACTGTCATCTGAAATATTATACAGTTATTTCTTAATGTATTTGTTGTCTGTCTCCCTCCCACGGATTGGAGTCCTTTTGGAGCTTGTTTAGGCCTCATTCCATGAGAAAATTTGTTGTGTTCAGTGCAGTACTCTCAGTGCCTAAAATGTGCCTGGGACAAAGTAGGAATTCAATAAGCGTTTGTTGACTGAATGAATTTGGCCTGCAAGAGTAATTTTAAAGAGTTATTTTCTACATGGCCTGGGATGTTTTGTCCTTAGACTTTAATATTGAATGATTTTTTATCTTTCCATTTTATATCATATAGAACATTATGAAAGAAGGTTAATAAGTCACCAGGAGGAATATTGGTAAGATTCAATAGGCAAATGTGTTGTGGAAAAGCTGTGGAATGCAGGCTTCTGAGGAGGGAAGAGGACTAAGAACTCAGCCAAGGTGTCAACATAGTAATGAAGGCAAAGGGGGCATCGGATGCAAGTAGAAGTGGGAATTTGACTGGAACAAGTTATTTAGCATCTTTGAGCCTCAGTTTTCTGAGATGAAAAATACATATATTATAAATGTAATAAAGAATAGCTGTTTTTCAGGAATTAATCTTAATTTTAAAATCATATTTCATTTCAGCTCCTCAACATTATCCATGAGAAACTGGTACCTGAACCAAACAATAGGCTGGACAGCCAAACTTTGTGGAGACATAGGATTTGCTCTATTTCTTTAGCAATCCCCTTCCACTCTTCTCTTAACCCATTAACCATACCTGGAAAAGACCTAGCCCAAAGTATTCTACCAAAATTTAAAAAAGTGGCTTTTCTGCTTCTAAGAGCAAAACCATGAGGTTTGCTGTCTATGGTGTAAACAGTGTATGACATGGAAAAAGCAGACTAGAAATTCTCAGTCTTAAGGGGATATGGAAAAGAGAAAAAGGAAAAAGAATGAGGGACAGAGAATAAATTACACAAACCAAAATAGTCTGAATCTTCTTTCTCTGGGCTTGGAAAGAACATGTGTTAGAAAAATTGAGAGGTATATCTACCATGGAAAGATCTCTCTCCGCACTCTCCCTTTGGAATTGGAGAAGAAACCTGTAACATCACAGGCAACCCAGTCTAGTTAAAAGAATGGAAAGTTGTGATCATGCTGGGAGAGGTTCATGTGTGGGGTGCATTAGTGGAAAGTCAGGGTGCCTGCCAGGTGCCTGCAATTAATCTTGCAGTAGAAACTGGTGGACTACAGGACATTGGGGTAGGTAGGAGCACATGGACCTGCAATCAGCATGGCTAAAGGGAGCTCAAATTACTCCAGGAACATTGCCTGGTCAAAAACAAAGAACCACAAATGCACTAGCCACAGATTGAAGCCTTGGTAGTCAGTAGGTTGACAGGAAGCATTGTACCAGATTCCAGTAGACAGTAGTTAGCATAGACCCAATGACCAGCACAATGTCGGGATATTCTTCTGTCCTCTAAAACTTCAGGGTCAAGTCACCCACACAGTCCTCTTGTACCCCACCTTAGGGAAAAGACAAGATGAGAGGAAAGCTGTCTAAGAGACTGAAAACTTACCTAAATGAGAGACCAGGCCCTAGCAGCTATGTACATGATCACACTGGATTAAATTTAAACTGGTTGGACATTTAGTTAGTTTTTTAATGCTAACCAGATGGTGAGAGTTCTTCCAGGTAATTATCAAAAGTAAATTGCATTTTCTCATTATATATGAATTCATATGATTTTTCCTCACCATTACAGAAGATTGTTGAAATAATATTTACAAGCATTTAGAATAGTGCTTGGTATTTACTAGTCGCTAATGAAATGGTAGCAATTACTGTGTTTGAAATCTATGCACTATTTTTGAAAGGTGACTAAGTCAATAATGGCAAAGAAATAGTGGTAAAGCTATGTGCTTTGATCAGACAGTGAGTGGCCTTGGTGTTCAGGAAACCAAAACTTCCTATCTTCACGTCTCTATTCATTTCAGCTTCACTTGGGTGTGACTTTTAAAATAATAAACACACTCCGATAAAAAGAAGGAAGTTTTGTAAAATTTGACCTTTAAACATAATCTAAAGACATCACATTTGTTATTCATTTGTACTTACATTCTGTAATTTTGTCTTAATAAGTATTTAATGTAGATAAATAAAAAGAAGAAAACTTTTTTAATATACTGGATGCTTCCAAATGTGTAGTTAAGGGTAATGCTATACAATGACAACATTCCTAAAATTAGCATTTTTTGCAGTACTTGATTAATTTTCGTAATATTAAAAATATGTATATCAGTTATTGACTGGAATATATAAAAAATATATATACATATGTGTGTGTGTGTGTGTGTGTGTGTGTGTGTGTATATATATATATACCCATAACAACTATTGTTAAGCCTTTTGAGCACTTCCTATGTGCCAAGGACAATGCCAAATAATTTCACGTGTTATCTCATTAATCCCCACAACAATTCTCTTGAGTAAAAACAGTAGTGTTCCACATTTTACTAATGGTAAAAACCGAGGCACAGAGAGATTATGTAACCCTCTTAAAGTCATATAACAAATAAGTGTCAACACTGGTTTTGGGCTCAGAAAATGTGATTTTATAGTTGTGACTATTAATCACCATGCAGTAGAGATTTGTTGTTGAGGACAGTCTGCTGTCCATCATACATTTTTCAATACAATGGTTGATTTTGGTACATTTTCACCCAAAATCACCTTCTGATTTTAACAAGAGAAAAAATATTTAGAAGCAGTCAATAGATAAGGTTTCAATAAAGAATAACTTTAATTCATTATTTCATAGATTATATTTTATACAAAGTGCTTTTAGTATGAGCATTTGAAATAGGCTTTTGATCAAATTTTAACAAAATATTTTCAGCAACTTCTCTGCTTTTAAAAAAATGGACTCGGCCGGGCATGGTGGCTCAAGCCAGTAATCCCAGCACTTTGGGAGGCCGAGGCGGGCGGATCACAATGTCAGGAGATCGAGACCATGGTGGCTCCCCGTCTCTACTAAAAATATGAAAAATTAGCTGGGCGTGGTGGCGGGCACCTGTAGTCCCAGCTACTCAGAGGCTGAGGCGGGAGAATGGCATGAATCCGGGAGGCGGAGCTTGCAGTGAGCTGAGATCTGGCCACTGCACTCCAGCCTGGGCAACACAGCAAGACTCCGTCCCAAAAAAAAAAAAAAAAAAAAAATGGACTCATTGGGAGATATTGTAGATATTGTCCCATTAGTGTAAATGGACATTATGTTCAAGGCACCAAATTCTTCATAAAGATAATTTGAAGGTGCCTTTTTTTCCCCCTGTAGTGTCAACATCTATAATTTCATTTCTTTATTAAAGATGATTTGACAATGAGAAAAATTCAAACTGTTAGAGCATTTAGAGCAAGCTGATACATTTCCAAAAGAAAGCACATTTCTGATGTTTGAGGGATTTTTGAACAGACATTTATTGCTTCATAAAAAGAAGATGTAATGAAGTCCTTCTGGAATAAGAATGTAGTTTCCACGTGAAAAAATATATATTTTTTTCCTTTAGAAATTCTGAAAGTAAATTACATGTAAAAACAATCAGGTAAGTTGCCCATTTTATTTGTTATAATGCTTTCATTTTTTTTTAATCATTAGAGTAGTTGAATGTGTAAAAAAATGAAAATTACTACAAATTGGAGATTTGCCAAATTCTTACTACATTTTGGGCACTGTTTAAGACATTTTACATGTATTAAATTATTTAATCTTCACAAGAGACCTATGGGGTCTCCATCTTATAGACAGGAAACTGAGGCACTGAAAGATTAGGAAATTTGCGTAGACATGGTGTAAGCCAGTGTTATCTGGCTCTAGAGTAGCCACACTTAACTACTCTGCTATTTTGCCTTCAGAATATTTAATAATACTTTATTTCCTATGTATTTTCAAATTTCCACACTTTTTCATTTATTAAATATTATTTTGTTGAGAATGAAGCTGAATTTTTCATGATTTTTATGGAAAATATGAAATGCTATTTCAGATATTTGTCTATTATTTCTCAAGAATATCCTGCATTTAAAATTATAACTTTCTTCCCGCAGAGATGTAATTTGTTTTAATTAGGTCATCTAAATGTCAATTATTTATGTTGACTTCAGCAATTCCTAATTTTGGGATTTCACAGGCCTTCACTCTTACTTGGCACTCTGGGAATCTTCTCTGTTTTGCATAATCTTAATTATATTACTTTGTTGAAGAGAAGCAAGAAAAATGACATTCTTCTAGAGTGACTTCTCAATTAAATCAAAGAGATCTGATAAGATTAAAGAAAATGCTGGCGAGGCACTGAGTAGTAAGAAACAGGCTGTCCGTGTTAAATGAGTTACCAGGAACAAAATACGGAATTATATCAGGACACTATTCACTTAGCATAATTAGTAGTTTTTGTTACTAACATGCTAAATGATTTATTAGCTGTCAGTGATAAGATGATGTGCTATAATAATTACTCCAAAATACCACATCTCGATGTATGCAGCAGTTTTATTTCCCAAACACTTTAACCTCATTTAGCTTTCATTACATTTTGGTAAAATAATTAAGAACAAGTGTTATAATTACAAATTTAAAGATGGAAACTGAGTCACATAGATGCTAAGTAACCTGAGAAAAACCTCACAGTTACAACAGTGAGTCTCAAGCCTCTAAATTCTCCTCTTGTTCTTGCCTAAAATCATGATTTCTGCCCAGAGATGGCTTCACGTTGAGGAGAAGCAAGAGAGAAACTAGAAAATTCTATTATTTGTTTTATCCGGACACTGGGAAATATAGCATCTTCTGTTTACAAATAGAGTTGGTATGGATAAAGAAGAGCATAAAAGGGTTTAGTTGCAAAGACTGCTTTTTTTTTTTTTTCTTAACTGTGTGGTAATAAACACACAAATACAAGCATACTTTAAGGAATCTTGTTGTATAAACAGGGGATTATACATCAAAATGGATTGTCAAGATTTTTGACTGTTATAACATTAAAATAATATAAACTGTAAGAAGGACTACTATGGTTTCTCTAGGTGATATGTGGCCTGTGAGGAGAACAAAGGCCATGGAATACAGAATTGCTCATCAGATTTATGGCCTGATGTCTGTGATGCTGCGTGGTGCATAAAAGAATTATGTAAGTACTACATCTGCTCCTAGGAAGTCATCTGTGAAAACTTCCTAATTTTTTAAATGCCTACCTATGTGTTGTATGAATCACAATGAAATGAATCCCCATTTGCTAACTCTAGCTATTTTGTATTTGGAGTGAGCACTTACATCACTACACTGAATGCTCTGGGCTAAAAAGTCTACATGTTCATTTCTTTATATGCTTTCACAAATATAGATGATGTGATTGGTGGGAATTAAAATTGGACCTGAGTTTTCATAAATATTAGTGAAATCTGGTTAGATGTAACATGAATTGTAGGACCATGTATTAGTCTGACTTTAATCTCTGCTGTATGTGGATAGTGGTAAATGTTATTAAATGAAAGTATGCCCACCAAAGAAAAGCTATTAATAAATCTATACGCTTTCATAATATGTCTTGTAAAACTAAACCCAAAGCAGTCTGGGGAGTTAGGAAAGCAATTAAATGGTGACTTTTCCCATTTATTTGCTTTCTGATGAAATATGAAATGAAACAGACTTATCATTTTCTTATGTTAACTGTGTATTAAGTTTAAATTCTGCACGAAAATTGAGCAAAGTCTGGCCTAATAGACCAAAATGATTTTTTTCCTCAGGATATTAATTACGGTGAAAATATTGCTTTCTGGATTTCTTGACCATATTCTTTATTATTCTTATGATTTGATAACTACTCTAAGGATATTGGCTAGTCAATGTCTGGATTCTAATCATTCAGGAAGGTGAGCAGTATTTTAGACTTATAGAGAATTCAGCCTGACAATGGCCTTATATGGTAATATTTTTGGGAGCTGCCAGGTTGTTGAATATGTTGTCAGTCCAATCTTATTTAATTTCCTTTTTATCTAGCTATACTTAAGAAGATAACATGGGACTAGAATGTTGGCAACCATGCATGTTCAGACAAGTCCACAACACCATAACTTTAAAGTATATTAAGCACCATAAAAATTAAGCTTATAGGAGTGATATGTGGGAGAAGTGACAGTGGTACACACAAAATAAAGGCACTTCTGTAGTTTTGGAGACACCTAGGAGCCTGTGATAAAGCCTGTTGAATCTTGTAGTCTAGAGAAACCCTATCTCCAGTCTAAGATTTTCACAAGAAATCCAGATCAGCAAGCTGTTAGTGAACTACCTCTCCTGATAGTCAACTGCCAGTGATGCAGTGGAGAGCACAGATGTCAAGGAACACATGAGTAAGCTAAGAAGAGTCATGCACCCTTAGAGAGGGAAATCAAATATGGTACCACACTGGCACCAAGCTCCAAGCCAAAAAGGTTACCTATATAGTAATGAAATAAGTCTTTTACTTTTCCTAAGGTTATAGATGATCAGGATGGTAGGAGAATTTAAATATCAAATGCCTTTCAGTTCTGTTATATAGAGAGTGGCTTCCAACATGGCCCTCTATAGAGCCCTAATAGGACACAAGGACTAATCCTGACAAGGCCAGTTATAATGAATAGATAAATGCATAGTTTTGATTTAAAGCAACCTTTAAATCTCCTTTATATTTCAAATATTCACTCTCCTTTCTATTTCAAAAGTGCTGGTAATTTAGGCGTTTTGAAAAATATATTTATTTTGAATTTACCAGAAAAGCCACATGCAGTCACAATTAGAGGCTATATTTATATGTATATATTCTTCAAATAATATAGAGAACTGTCTTTCCTTCCACTGTGACCTCATAACACTTCCACTTAAGAAGTAATTTAATAAAATTCCTAGATATCCAGTCTTGTCAGTTTCTCCTAAAAGTCTGATGATAAAAAAAGTAAAAGTCTGATGATAAAAAAAAATATTGTCTCTTGTGTTTGCTAGTTTTTAACCTCTTGATTAGTTACTCTCAGTCACTTTGTGATTTTGCTAAACTGGATTCACGTTGGTTTATGCTTTGCTACTTTGTCACGTATACAAAATTAAGGAGTAAACACTGTATGCCAGTACACAGAGACTGACCACATAAAAATTCTACGTTGTTAGTTATTCATTTGCGTGTTTCTGTAGTAACAGTGGGGTAAATTAAAGCAATAGAAACATCCAACATAGAATCATAATGAAATGCTTTAAGTGAAAAACAACAGAATAGTGAAAAGATAAACTTTCATTCATTTTTAACACCACAGCAGAATACAAAACAGCTTTCATTCTTCCACATATTTCATTTGTCACGAAAGGGCAGAAGCCAAACTTATTAACAGTTCGAGTAGGCATGACATTAAGACATCACTATGTCTCCTTAGGATTTTGGTTTATCTCATCATATTATTGTATTCTAACTCAATATATTTATTATAGAAACATTTTTCCTTAAAAATAAACACATTAGCACTTAGTTCTTGGTTTTGAAATTATTGATATCTAATTCATTGTGTAAAAATTACAAAGCATACATATGCAAAATAAAAACCAAGAAAAATCTTCAAATGCATAGCACCCAGAAGTATTATTGTCGGCATTTTGTGTGTATTTTCATTAATATTTACCTCCATTTTTTATGAAATGGGTCTAATATAATATATGGTGTTCTGTATTCTCTTTCCTAACAACTCTATATTATGAAAAATACTGTCACTAAACATAGCTCAGCATCATCATGTTAATGTCTGTCTAGCCATTCACTTTAAGTATATGCTACAATTTATGTATCCAATCTTCTACTGTTCGACACTTAAGCTGTTTTCAGGATTTGTTTTTGTTTAGATAATATAGCTGTGGCCAGCTCTAACTTTTTTGTTTTGACAGTGTGCATACTTAGACACATAATCAAATAATTTCTTCATCTAAAATTCCTGGAAGTGGGGTTGTGAATGGAGATGTGAAAAATGAATGAAATGTAAGGCTTTTGATGCAACTGTCAAACTATATTTGACACAGATTAAATCGTTTTTTATATTCCCACACACAGTTTATGTTTCTCAAAACATGGACTACTAGGCAAGGATGAACTGTTCCATTAATCTAAACAAATTCTGGATAATATATAGCAATATGCAATCCATGGATCATATGGTAAGAAATGAAGGATGTCTCTCAATGTCAAAATCAAAGTAGGAACTGGGCACCAGGGGCATAGTGAATAAGATGATGACTGGGAGTTATAAGGAGACAGCAATCCAATAATGACTCATTTTTGCATTTGTTTTCACATTTGTTATTATTGAAGCATGAGTTACACAGTATAAAGTGAAGAAATTGCATTTATGGAGATCAGTGCATGTTTACAAATAGTACATACCTGTATACCCACCATCCAGATCAAATTATAAAACATATGCGCACCCCAGCTTTCCTTATGCTCTCTTGCAGGCTTTATTTTTTTTTTCAGATGGAAAGTATATCCTTCACCATATATTGCTTTTGTCTGTCTTTCAACATTAGATAAGTGTAATATGTAGTGTATATATGTCCACTTTATTTTGAGCTTATGTGTGTCTTTGCACGAGAGATGGGTCTCCTGAATACAGCACACTGATGGATTTTGACTCTTCATTCAATTTGCCAGTCTGTGTCTTTTAATTGGAGCATTTAGCCCATTTACATTTAAGGTTAATATTGTTATGTGTCAATTTGGTCCTGTCATTATTTTGCTCATTAGATGATGCAGTTTCTCCCTAGCATTGATGGTCTTTACAATTTCGCATGTTTTTGCAGTGGCTGGTACTGGTTATTCCTTTCCATGTTTAGTGCTTCCTTCAGGAGTTCTTATAAGGCAGACCTGGTGGTGAAAAAAGTCTCTCAGCGTTTGCTTGTCTGTAAAGGATTTCTCCTTCACTTATGAAGCTTAGTTTGGCTGGATGTGAAATTCTGGGTTGAAAATTCTTTTCTTTAAGAATGTTGAATATTGGCCCCCACTCTCTTCTGGCTTGTAGAGTTTCTGCTGAGAGATCTGCTGTTAGTCTGATGGGCGTCCCTTTGTGGGTAACCCGACCTTTCTCTCTGGCTGCCCTTAACATTTTTTCCTTCATTTCGACTTTGGTGAATTTGACAATTATGTGTCTTGGAGTTGCTCTTCTCGAGGAGTATCTTTGTGGCGCTCTCTGTATTTCCTGAATTTGAATGTTGGCCTCCCTTGCTAGGTTGGGGAAGTTCTCCTGGATAATATCCTGAAGAGTATTTTCCAACTTTGTTCCATTCTCCCCATCACTTTCAGGTACACCAATCAGATGTAGATTTGTTCTTTTCACATAGTCCCATATTTCTTGGAGGCTTCGTTCATATCTTTTTACTCTTTTTTCTCTAAACTTCTCTTCTAGCTTCATTTCATTCATTTGATCTTCAATCACTGATACTCTTTCTTCCAGTTGATTGAATTGGCTACCGAAGCTTGTGCATGTGTCAAGTAGTTCTTGCACCATGGTTTTCATCTCCATAGGGTCATTTAAGGTCTTCTCTACACTGATTATTCTAGTTAGCCATTCATCTAATCTTTTTTGAAGGTTTTTAGCTTCTTTGCAATGGGTTCCAACATCCTCCTTTAGCTCGGAGAAGTTTGATCATCTGAAGCCTTCTTCTCTCAACTCGTCAAAGTCATTCTCTGTCCAGTCTTGTTCCATTGCTGGCTAGGACCTGCATTCCTTTGGAGGAGAAGAGGCGCTCTGATTTTTAGAATTTTCAGCTTTTCTGCTCTGGTTTCCCCCCATCTTTTTGGTTTTATCTACCTTTGGTCTTTGATGATGGTGACGTACAGATGGGGTTTTGATGTAGATGTCCTTTCTGTTTGTTAGTTTTCCTTCTAACAGTCAGGACCCTCAGCTGCAGGTCTGCTGGATTTTGCTGGAGGTCCACACCAGACCCTGTTTGCCTGGGTATCACCAGCAGAGGCTTCAGAGCAGCAAATATTGCAGAATGGCAAATCCGGAACACAATAATGACTTATTAACATATGAAGAAGAAAAGACACTTCAGCAGCAAACAAGAGGGGAAATAAAAGCTGATAAAATTATATCCTGAGATAAAACAACAAAAAGAGGCATAGACAAAAAGTCAATATAATCAGTTATCTATTTATTATCTATGTAGTGCTTGAGTACTATTTATTGAAAATTTCTCTTGTTCAGGCAACTGTATATATGTTTTATTTATCGCATTTATAATTGGTTTATTTGAATACTCTTGTGTGAATGCCACACTATTTTAATTTGTATAGTTTTACAATTAGTCTTGATATCTGCAAGTGTATTACCTTTGAATTAAACCTATTAATAAGTTTAAATATTAAATCTTTAAACTATGATCATAGTATAGCCACTTATGTATATATTCTTTATTTTTTATTATTATTATTTTCTCTTTTCTGTGTAGAGGCCTTATATATAGTAACTTTTAAATGTTTGATTTTCTAATTGTCTATATATAAAATACAAAAGATGAAATGGAAATTTGTATGTTGATATTATATACAAGTTTCCTAAAGTTTTAAAAAAATTCTAATAGTTAATGTTTTAGAACTATATATTCTAAATATCTGAGAAATTTGACAATAATGACTTTATTTCTACCTTTGCAATTCCTAAAACTTTTATTTACTTTTTATTCCTTTTTGCACTGGCTAGGACCTCTTGTGTAGTGTTGAATAAAAGAAAGAATAGTTGTTATTGTCTTAATCCATAACTGCCCAGGGAAACCTTTCAATATTTCACCACTAAGTGCAATGCTTGAATATGTGTGTGTGTGTATCTGAGTGTGTGTATAATATGTGTGTATATATATGTGTGTGTATATATATGTGTATATATATGTACATATATATACACACATGTATATATTTAGTAGCTGCTTTTATTAGATTTATTAGATTGAGGAATATTACTCCTGTCTTTAATTTATTAATGATTTTATAATGAGTAGATGTTAGATATTACCAGATTTTTCTGTACCTAATGAGATAACGATATGATTTTTCACCTTTATTTGGTTAGTGCAGTTAATTACATTGACTAACTTATAAATATTAAAATACCCTTACATTCCTGAATTATACAAGCTTCCTAGTACTCATCTATAAGTTTTATATGTATCTAGTCAAAATTTGTTATCATTTTAAGATTTTGCATCTACGTTTCTGTGAGGCACTGAATTTTCACTATCCTTTTTTTGTAATGTCCTCATTAGGTTTTGTTTTGTCTTGTTATTTACTTATTTATTTTTTGACTTTTTTTGTAGGGGGTGGGAATGGAGTCTCGCTCTCACTCTTGTCGCTCAGGCTGAAGTGTAATGGCGCCATCTCAGCTCATTGCAACCTCCGCCTCCTGGGTTCAAGCGATTCTCCTGCCACGTCCTCCTGAGTAGCTGGGATTACAGGCATATGCCACCTCACCTGGCTAATTTTTGTATTTTTAGTAGAGATGGGGTTTCACCATATTGGCCAAGCTGGTGTCAAACTCCTGACCTCAGGTGATCTTTCTGCCTAGGCCTCCCAATGTGCTGAGATTACAGGCATGAACTACCACCCCTGGCTGTCCTTACTAGGTTTTCTTATTAAGCACATTAATTTTTCTATTCCCTGGTGGTGTTTTTCTAAGATTAATATTATTCTTAAGTGTTTAAACAATTTTACCCATAAAGCAATGTGGTCAGGTGTTTACTTTTAAGAAAGCTTCAAATTATAAATTCAGTATCTTAATAGACATTGGATAATCATATTTTGTATTCTCCTTGTGTTTATTTTCTTAGTTGTTTATAAAGAACATGTCTATTTTCAAACATAGCAACATAAAGTTGTTAATAATATTCTCTTGCTATCTTTGTAATGGTTGCCACTGAGTAATGTCTTCTTTTTTATTCCCGATGGTGTTAATTTGTGCCATACCTATTTTTTAAACTCATTTTTGGAAGTATCTTAAGTTGGATCCCTTAGAAACAGATGTTGAGACAAATATTCTAGTGCAGGTGATTTTTAAGGGGAATCCTTTGGAGGATGAGAAAATAGGACAGGGAAGGAATAAATTTAAGTGAGAAAGGGCTTCAAGTGGAATTCAACATCAGTCTGATCATGTGGGAAGCTCTTGGGCATGAATGTAAAAATAGAGCACAGTTGTCCCTGTCCCTTGGTAAACATGGGGGATTGGTTCCAGGATCCCTTCCTCTACCAAAATCTATGCATGCTCCAGTACTGCAGTGGGCTCAGTGGAGCACACCTATAGGAAAATTTGACCCAGTGCAAATGCATGTTTTGCATGTCACAAAAGCTGTATTTCCAGTGTGCATTTGGTTGGAAAAAATCCACATGGAAGTGTACCTTTACAGTTGAACCTGTGTTTTTCAAGGGTCAACTGTATATCCATCCCACACCACACACACTTTGAGGCAAGAGTAGTGGAGCTTTTGTGGAGCTTCTGTACCCCCTTCTAACATCCAGTTATTGGAAGTAATCTCCCATGGGGGGAGAGAGTGGATACAATTTCAGGCACTTTTGGAGAAGCAAGAACCCTCCAGCGAAGTTTGCAGATGTGAGCTGTTAGCAGCAGCACTCATAGAAGCTGGAGAATGGAGAACATCAACCTAGTTAAAGGAATCCAAGTGTGTATGGGTAAACCATCAATAGTATCTTCTATAGTCTATGCCTTACATTACTGAGATGCACTTGTTTTTCACATTCACTCCATCCTGTTGCAGCTTTTCCAGGATTCCTGTTAGTTACTATTTCTGGGAAAACTTACAAGAGCAAGGTTGACAGGAAAAGCAGCAGCCTCCATTGCTGCATTTGGTCCCAGGGTCATTACTGACACATGTCATGTCCTTTGCTACCACCCATTTTAGACTGTTTTAACCCTCAGCCACATCTTCTGGTCTGGGTGGCTTGCTTCGTGGGATAATCCACCTGGGCATCCAGGTGGAACCTCTAAAAACAAAGTAAACTTTCAAAAAGTTAAAATTATGCCTATCATCCAAACGTAAAGCAAACACATATTAAATATTTATGTTTCTCATTAATATAAAGAATGCTAAAGCTACTTTTAATCTCATCACCTTTTAAGGTCACAAATCCTCTATTCCCTCTCTAGCTAATCTGCTGTTCCGTCTGCCCATTTTGTCTTGTTTTCAGTTGGTGATACTTCAGTTTTAGATTTTTCCCTCTGATACATTTGTTAATGCATTTTAATTTTTGGCAAAATTCTCTATATTTTTTCTATTTTTCTGATTATAATATTTTCTAAATTCCTGCATGATAACTTAAATATCTGGATAACCTGCAGATATATTTAAAGATTTTCTTTTCTCTTGGCTTTTAGTAACTTTCTTCTGTTTCCTAACACAGACAGACAGTTTTTAATGATTGCTGGATACTGAGTATGCAAAATTGAGAGGCTCTTTGTGATGTTATATTCCTGCAGAGATAATTCAACCTTATTTTGGAAGGCAAATAAAATATGAACAGATCACCTTAATCTGCCCATTTTAGAAATCTCAACTGGAAGCCCACAATATTTACTATGGTGCTTCTTTTTGATGAGTGTTGAACTCAAATTTTAGTTTCTCTAGCTCCATGAAAATGACAGAAATTCTGCTTGCCTCTTTTATTCTCTTAGCAGCTACTTTTTTTCTTTATTTTTCAGAGCCTTGCCTAAAATACACCTTGCTTAGAAATCATCAAATGCCTCAAGTGGAAAATAAGAGCTAAACGTTGGACTCACTTTTGTGTGAGTGTCTTTTCTTTGACATGGTGCATTTCAAAGTCAGGGTTGGCTTAGCACCAAATTTATATTTGTCTCTGCAATTCAGTGATACTCTCACAAGCTCTAAGCTGAGGCTGCATATTGCCTCACATGTCTCTACCTCAAATTGTCAAATATCTTGAAATGACTTTGAATGTAAGACTATCTCAGGGCATTTTACTTTGCTCCAGTATCTCGGCACTTTGAGTTCTGCCTTCCTTAATTACTTTTAAAAGCATTCAAACAATTGTGCCCCCACTCCCTCTTTCGTTAGCTTTGTCTCTATCACTATCATCTCTATCTCTCTCTCTCTCTTTTCTCCCTCCCTCATTAGTTGGCTCCCATATTTACTGGGAAAGTTGCTCTGGTTGTTCTGATATGAGACACTCAATCGTAGTAAGAAGCTGAATTTTCTTCTGGTCTTTAAAGTGCACATAAGAATGGGAAAAAAGCTTCAAGGTTTTGCAAGACAAAGCAATAAAACCAAGAGTCCCTTATCAATCAGGACCCTGGAATGATCACAACTCCAAAACATGTTTAAGAAAACATAGAATCCTTACTCTATCATCCTTTGGATGGCAATACATTTCTGTGAGAAATCTGTGCTTGAAAGTGTATCTTTCCTGAATTCATTGTGACAATATTAACTAAACGATATATCAAACCTCTAGCTTAGAAATGACATTGAAATTGGGCTTGAGCTAGTAATACTCCATGATGGTATATAAAGGCAAATGCAAAACTGTTATAAAAATGCTTTATCGGCGGGAGAATGGCATGAACCCGGGAGGCAGAGCTTGCAGCAAGCCGAGATTGCGACACTGCACTCCAGCCTGGGTGACAGAGTGAGACTCTATCTCAATAAATAAATAAATAAATACAATTAAAAGAAATAATGCTTCAGCAAGGCTGGGCATAGTGGCTCATCCTTGTAATTCCAGTACTTCAGAAGGCCAAGGCTGGAGGATCATTTGAAGCCAGGAGTTTGAAACCAGCCTGGGCAACATAGCAAGACCCCATCTCTACCCACTAACCACTGCCCCCCACAAAAAAATTATCTGGGCATGATTGCACATATTAGGTACTCAGGGGACTGAGGTGGGAGGATTGCTTGATTTAAACAGAAAGTATGCTTTCAAAAAGGTTATTAGATAGGTAAAAAAAAAAAAAAAATGTTGGATCATTGGAGCGCAGTTAAATGCCAAATGCTCCTGGTTTACTCAGCAGCACTTTGTGCTCTAGGAATTCAGTGTTAGAGTAAAGTCCCTGCTACCTGTTCCACTGTCACCTCTGCACTGCAAACTTGATTTTGCAGAGATTATTATCATTGCATTACACAGAAAAAATGCTCCGCTACCCTGGCTGCTTGCTTGTTTTTAGCTGACTCATCCAATCTGGCAGAGGGTATGTTTGATTGAAGGAGCCTAAGTCACATGGACCTTCTGAAGTGGCCTAGAGCTGGAAAAGTGAACATCTCACATTTTTAGCTTTCACTTTAAGGGTGAGCTGTGCCTCCTGTTAAGATTTCTACTAGGAAGGAAGTTCAGGTGTTAGCTGGCCAAAAGAATGGCAAATATCCATGACAAACAGGAATAAGAAAGACTGACCATTGTCACTCACCACTTCTCCTCTACACTTACCAGATGGACACAGTGAGATCAGGAAAGGAAATAACAACTCAATGAATTGGAAAGAAGAAAGAAAACCCTCCTTTTTTCACAGATGGTATGGCTAACTACATAGAAAATCTAAACAAATCTATAGGTAGCCTTTTGAATTAATAAAGTTTGAAACTTTGCTGCAAGCAAATCAGTATATGAAAATCAAGGTTTTGTCTACATCCAGCAATAGCACATCGTAAAATTCCAATGTATGTGCATCTTATAATAGCAACAAAAACAATTAAAGACACAAGAAAATATTCAATAAATGTTGTTTAAAAACTTTAAAATATAACATTATTTCAGGACCCAACAGATCTATAAAAGGAGGAGATATTTCTTGATCCTACTTAAGCAGAATAAGTACTGTAAAGATAATTCTCAAATAAATCAATAATTCAATGTAATTCCATTTAGAATGCTTAATACAATTTTTAAACAACGCAAACTCATCAAACTGAGATAAAACTCAAAAGGGAGTAAAGAACCAAGAGATGATAGAAAAACAAAATTAAATTGTTTGGTGATTTCATCTGCAGAGTTGTGTTTCTGCTTATACTTGTTAAGCATGTAATGATATGCCATTAAGAATAAAAGTTGCTGTAGGCTTTTGATAACCTATTTCAGACTAAGAAAATTCCATTCTATTTCTAGTTTGCTGTTTTTTAAATCATAAAAGGGTTTTAAATTTTATTAAAATGTTGAGCATTTATTGAGATGAATATAAGCTTTTAATTTTTCTCCTTTAATAACATGGTGAATAAATTGCATATTAACCTTTCTTCCATTCCTTTAACAAACTCAGTCTTATTGTGATTTCAAAAATAATTGATAGATACAGCTTACTAATTTTATTATAGGATTGTTGCATCTAGTTTGGGATGTGAGATTTGCCAACTTTTTTTTTCTTATATGTTATTTATGTATTTGGGGGAATCTTGACTCCTTTTTGGGTCTTTGGAATGGAGTTTATCAAGTAGGAATCATTTGGTTGTTGAAAGATTGGCATCTGTTAAATGTTCTGGACCTTATTTATTGATATTGTTTTGTGAGTAGAATTTAAGTGCTTCTTCAAACTCTAATTCCTGGGCCCTGGAGATACTGCCTCCTGTGTGGCCCTCTCGTGCCATTCTAATACCACCTCCACACTTCCAAACCTAAAATAACCCCACTGTGCTACCTGGAATGCAGTCAGTAATTAGTCAGTACTTCAACTCTCATTCCTGATTTTAAACAATATCTCAACCCTCAGGTATATAATTGCACACTATCCTTTCTAGTTGTACCAACTTTTAGATCATTACTTCATTTCATTTGAGGATTTAACTCCTGGCTCATTATCAGTATCTCCAACATGACCCTTATGTTATTTTGGGGAGATTTCATTATTTAAGTAGATAATCTTTCAATACAATGGCTGTTCCATTTAACCTCTGCTTTCCAATAATCACGTCTCCCATCCTACTTCAGCCATCTATTTCCATTGTCCTACACCAGGTCATTTCACAGCTAGTAATGGCAACATGTACATAATCTTATTTCAAGTCTCCCACTCTGTCATAAATGTGTCCCGTGTTTTCAATTTCTTATAACAATTCTATCCAACTCTAATACTTTTTAACTATTCCTCAGATCTCTTCCTTAATTCTTCCGTTAATCTAAATTTCAGCCAATCTTTACAACTACATTCTCAATATAGGGTTTTCAGAGGGGTTAATTATCAGATGGGCAACCCTCAACCATCAGGGAATGGGATGTCCTAGCTTGGGATAATTCTGATGTCTATTCTCCCTGGATCTTCAGAGAGTCCCCCCAGAGGGCATGAGATAGCATTAACACTTTTTTAAAAAAAATTAAAAAATTTTAAATATTAAATTAAAAAAATTAGCCACCAAACATGAAGTCAACTTTAAATACATGATATATCTGGAGAGTACAAAATCAATTTAATGAAGGCCCATAAGGTAAGAACTTTTCTGCCTTTACCTTTCCTCCTTCCCTATTTGTGCCTGAGGGAATGTGACTAAATACCCCGATTGGGAAAACAGGAGAGGGATATAAGCACAAGGCAGGGGAGGAGAGGACCACAATCCTTGTCCCTGGCCTACTGCTTGATACAGGTCCAGTAAGAGAATAGAAAAAGATTTAACTTCAAAATGAGTTTGGAATTTTTATTTATTTTAGGACTAGATACTCTAAATAACTGAATTGAGATTTAATTGTGATTAAACCATAGGATTTCTTGTTGCCTAAGACTGATCAAACAAGTTATGGAACCATGGGAATTTGTATCAGGTAGCAAGGAAGAAACTTTCCCCACTAAACACATTTTAAAGAGCTGTTGAGAGAAAAGAAGCATTATTTTACTCTATACCCAGGAGTCTTGCTTGTTTAATATATCTGTAACACATATATTGTGCATGTTTGCAAGAATGTGGTTCAGCTTTCTTCCCCTGTGGATTGATACAAACTCTTCAACAAGAGTGACTAAGGGGAAAAATACTCTTTTTCTGTTCTGGATAATATTTTTATCTATTTTCTTTTGGTCTTCACTGGCTGATCCTCTGCCCTAAATGGTAGAGCATTATCAAGGCCAAAGAAATGGAATAATACAGAGTTTGCTCTGTAGTTCTTTCCATGTGGTCCAATTGCCTAATCAACTCTTCTGTCCTGCATTTACTTTAGTTGCCCCTACTAGGACCCGAACATGGATTTTACAGAAGGGCCCTAGGCCCTGTCAGAAGGTTAAGAAGGACTTGCTCTCAAACTTCTTATTTCCTCCTAGGAGTATATGTTTTTGGTGAGCAAAGCAACCCCTAAGCAGGAGAATTGGATGATAATGGTCCCCAGTATAATAAAAGGGAAAGGGATATTGAAAAGAGGAATATGATAGTATGGTATCACATTGCATCATAATTGCTGAATTGTTCAATGGGCTTTTGCAAAGTTAAGTACCATTCTGAAAGATAGGAGCAGTACAGTTTTCTTAAACTGCCATGAGTGAGCTATGAGCCTAAAGTATAGTCCTCATCCCATGGAAGAGGTGAACAAGGGCCTCACTTTTAGTAGCATAAATTCCAAGGATCTGCCAAGGCCATAGGAAACAGTTAAAAGAGAAAGACAGGAAGTGGTAAGGAAATTGATACTAACGGGAAATTTCCGAGGCCTCTCACATGGAATACATTGACCCTCAAAGTTTCTTTTTGGCAAGAAGAGACCATAGAGTTTTTATACCTGAGCATGAGTGGGTTGAAGTAGAGTAGAAGAGATGTGGACTCTTTGTGAGACCTGTAGCCAAATACAGTTTTCAAACTTGGTTTGTCAGCAGCAGGTGTGGCCACACAAATAAAATCTGCTTTTAAGTTTAATTATATCAATACAATCTCAAGTACCACGTTTATATATTCAAGACTGATAGTTGATGGATTTTTCCTATATTAACCATTTAAGTAAGATAATTATTTGCCATTCTGTGACAATTAATTACAATGCAATGACTAATTTATAAAGTTTGAAGAATAAAATTGCTTTATATGTCATTTAAGATTTGTATGAACACATTTAAACTGCAGAAAAGATTGCTCAGAAAAATGCAGAGCTGGCTCCCAAGAGCTCTCGATTACCTTCTGTATCAAGACAATTTTTTAAAAATCTGCTGTACTATCACAGCATAATTTCAAGGTGACCACCTGTCAGAGAGCTTCTGGGAAAAAAAGGCAAAATGTCTCCCTGTCTTATTTGTGCATTTATTTTTATAAACATTTCTAATTTTCCAGAGGGTATTATAGGCTAAAATTTAATGGGATGGTAATAGTTAGCAATGAGTAAATAACATGAATTCTCAGTTGATGTAAATTTCTGCCAGGTTTGAATGAAGGTAAAAGCTAGCACGGAGACTAGAAACACATTTAATAGCAGATGTTCAGTTGTGCAGGAGAGATCTACATAAATAACAAAGTTTGCCCTACTTGTGTTGAGAGCACTCAATTTCTTTTCTTTCCCAGGAAGTGCATTGTACTTTGGACTGAGCCGAGTCATAATTAAGCTGTACTAAGGAAACATTCAAGTAACAATGATTTACAAATGATCAAATTATTGTGGGCTTAGCTTAGGGCTTCACCAGCTGGAGTGATTTCTCTATTATAACCATATGTCTGTTAATAAATTTGATTCAAATGTATAACAATTACAGATATTTTAGAGACTGGGCAGAGCAATTAAAAACAGATAAGGTTGTTCTTGTGACTTGGTCTTAAAATACATGAAGAGACTACAATGATGAAGCTAAATGCTACTTGGTTAGAGACTGCAAGATGTGGTAAAGCAGTTAACATGTCTAAAATCGAATTGTCTCAGATGTAGTATGTTGACCCATCACACAGGATAGCTTAATAGAGTGGCACTTAAAACACTGAAAGCACTGTGCAGGCTTCAAAGGATTCCCCTGTTCTTCCTGAGTTTTCCTCATGAATGTTTCAATAAAAGTGGCGAAGAATGATCGTTAGCAAAGTGGAATTACAGAGTAGATCATTTGGGGCACAATACTGTACTTGACTTTTAAAAAAGTAATGATCTTGGTAAAGGTACAAGTGAAAAAGAGACATTTTGGGGAGTATTTTTTTCCTTAGCTCTTTGAAGGAGTAGAAGCTTCATCTTCCAGGAATTTTTAATCTCCCTTTCTCTCTAAATCTGCTCTTTGAGCTCTTTAAGATACATTAATCTGCAATGTCCCACTGTCTCCTATCGCATTTCCCTGTTGAAATTATCTGGAAAAGGCAACGATAGTCCTGTACCATCTTTACAAATTCATGATCTAACTAAAAAGGGTGTTACTGAAACTGCTGACCTCTCTCATCCTCACATCTTACAACACACTCCTGACAGCTGTATTAGCAAAATTGTAAATCCAGTAAAGAAGTTATTAATATGGAAAGGTCAGTACATGTCAGAAATGGTAAAGTGTGGATAACTGATGGAAAATTACAAATTGGGAACTGCTTTGAAGAAGGCAAAAGAGCCTTAACTTGTTCAAAATATTTGAAATTTTGAAAATTTGTTTAATGACTTGAATCATCATAATCTTTTGGAAATTGATGGGATAATGTATATTCCTCTTTGAGGGCATATTTCTTCTACCTCTTAATTTCTTTTTTCTCACACTGAATTGTTCCTTTTTCAGCTATATATTTTATGGTATAACTTTTAATTCTTCTTTGTAGAAAATCAACACGGTTTCTGGAAGAGGCAGTTATTCTTTACCCAAACTTTAGATTTTTTGAGGGAAAAACAAATATGAGGAAACAGTTTCTGAATTTTAAAAACCACGTTGAGTTCCAGTTTTGAAATCAGCGGTATATATAGGCGTATAAAACAATGTAAACTCTACTTGTCATCAGAACAGTAGCCTATGGACATAGTAAGTGTTTAATATTATTTTTGAATCAATTATTTTTATTTTTAGAAACAAAAGGCAAAGATGAGACTGTACTTCCTGAGTAGTATAAACTAACAGTTGTCTATTCAAAGAACGTAGCTGTTTGTCTGCTGTCATGTGATATACTTAATTATCTGAAAGAGGAATGGCCTAGTGAGAACTCCACCTTTTAGATGTCCATCACCTCTTCCAAGCAGTCAGTAACTTGCTCAGGAGATGAGCCTGGGAATTCTGTAAGGTAATTAGAATGTTACTTTTAAGTCTGGATCATTGCATTTTTATGTTCATTTTCTCATTTGTTCTTTACAATAACTTTTTGAAATTTGATTATGTAGGCAGAACAGTTATGGTTGCTTTTTGTAGATAAATAAACTGAGGCTGTGAGAAATAAAAGGATTTCCCCAAGTTCGTTTAACCAGTAGAGAAAGAGTTTGGATTGAAACAAAGGATGTTTGACTCCTAGTTCTAGGCTGCCTGATGCAGTAAAGGCATCAGAAGCCAAATAAATGTGTAAGTTCACAAAGGATTAGATACATTCTGATGTCAGATTCCTAACAGATTGTTAAAGGCCATCAGGTGTTCTTAATATACACTTCCTGCTTCTTCAGGGTAATGTCATGGTGGGTAACCATGCAATCCCCTAAAAAAACCCTTTGCTGTCACTGTCAGAGACAGAATTCTGGTCTCTAGGCCCATTGGCCTGTCACAGTGAGCCATTTCTCAAGTTCTTATCTTTTGGATACAGAAGCATATTACTTGAGAGTGTGAAGGGGAAGTTGGCTTTAATCTTAATTGCCTGCATAACAGTATTTTTAAAATGATCTCCCTCTGTAAACTATAAAACGCTACCACTACCATAGAAGTCAGGAATGTTAGAGCAGAGCAAAGATTATTAGAAAAGTCAAGCTTGCAATAACTATACATTCTATCCCTCTGAATTTGCCATTAAAATACAGTTGCCGTTCCAAGCAGACCACAGCCAGATTGCAGAATGCACAGTCCGTGCAACTACTCTATCCCTACTCAATTTGCATGCCAGGACAGGACGGGTATTTATCCAAATGTTATGTAATTTTTTTGTTTCCTTGATGTTAGTGTGCTCCTCTAAAGTCTTTGTTTAAATCACCTGTTTATGAAAATAGTACAATATAGGTTATGGGTACAATGCATGTGGCTTCTCCTATGACAGATATTTTGTTAATCAACATTTTAATTTTACTATGTTCATTCCATGATTACGCCAGTTACTTGCTCTTATTAGGGATTTACCTGCTTTGACTAAAAGAACTACGGAGCCAAAACCATGGGTTCAAGTGCTGAAGCAGTTGTTTTTGTTGGCCAATATAAGGTAAATGCAACCTAGCTTAGATAGCACTTATATTCTGATACATCCTAAATCTAAACAGATAACATATTATGCTTTCAGTTGCCTGTTCGTGCAGTAGCTCAGAGTTGCACATACTAAAAGAAACTATGTACAAAAATACATTTAATTCACAGCCTTTTACAGAAGTGGCCTAGGAGAGCGGGTGAGGATACATGATTCTGTGTCAGTTTCACATGCGGACAGTTAACCTGACTCAGAATGCTACTGCTTTCCATGGTAAAGAGAAAGCTCATGACTGAAGTCTGTGCAGCAGAAATGGAAACTCCTAGGATTCATGCCATTGTTGAGTTTTGAACATTTTATACAACATTTTAGTAGGTATAAGCTATTTTCCAGGCTTATAGTAATTTCTGATACATTTCTTGCTGGCTGAGAAAGGTGATCAAATGTATAAATTCCATAATATATCAAATCTCTATTCACACATATATTCCCATGAACACGTGCCTTGAAGCCGGAAGATTTGGATTAGAGCCTGTGCTAGTCCTGCTGCTTATTTGCCCTGTCAGCTTGGGCAGGTTATTTTAGGACGTAGGTTCTTAGTTACTTCCTTTGTGAAACGTGAAGATAAAATCTGCTTTGATTAATTTAGCACGCTCAAGCCTAGCAAAATTCTTAATGACAAAAAGTAATTATTATTAGTAGTATGTTTTTGGCATGGAATATGACAGTATATGTAAAAATACTCTGAAAACTTTAAAACGTTATGTTTAGTCAGCTACTATTGGATAATTATTTCAAATAATGTTAACATAAATATATGCTAAGCATGTACTCAAATAGAATGTTTGCTTATATAACATTTTAAAGGTAAGTTTTAAAGTATCAAGTGGAAATAGTTTTGATTTGTATGTATATATAAATATATGTGTATATATACATTCTTAATATGGTATAGCATGCGACTATCACAATTACTAATCTAGATATTTTACTCTGTGATCTTGGGCAAGGTGTTTTCCTTTGCTCACCTAAACAGGTTTTTTAAAACTTTTTACTTTATCTATTAAATGTAAAGTAAAACAATCTGTATCAGAGATTTGTGGGCAGAATTAAAGGAAGCCAGAGTACTTAGAAATAGATCTTCAATAGACCCTCACTAATTATTATTAGAATATGGATCATGCAAAATTGTATGACAGCCAAGTTAGGTTTCAAAACATCTCTTCCCACTCTAATATACAATGCTTTACAAATTTTTCTACATGTCGACAATAATGTACATATCAGAAAGAATAAATTGATGTGGCTTAGAGGTAGAGTTTTACGTATGCAAGACCCTGAAATCTTTAATTTTCTACTAATCTATGGGCATAAACTGCACTTTTAAAATGGTATAACCCTATACCTTCCCAGGAGCTAGTACGTATTGTTTGATGAATTCTTACAAAACTTAAAAGAGGAGAGAGGAATTATTATTAAAAGGAACAGATGATGGAATCACCTGGGGGCATCCATAGCTCTCAGGCATGTATTTTCCTGCATAGTCGCTGGGTCCAGGTTGCTATTGTGCCTCCCTCTGGGGACAGCACACATGTGCAGCCACATGCAGGGTGGCAGGACATGCTTCTCCCATATCTTCCTCCCTGTCATACCCTTAATTGGTCTAATGAGTTATGTTGACATGGAGCTCTCTGTACTACTATGTTCTCAGGACATGGGAAACAGCACAGTTTCCTGTGTGACCTAAATAAGGCGTCTCTAAAAAATGCAGTAGTAGCTGCACATCCGGTGTGCCTATCCAAGGGGGGTGTTAAGGAAACCTACCATAAGCCTGCTCTTGGCTGGACTTTGTCAAATTGAGTTCTCTCATTGCTTCAAAGATATTAAGTCAGGACACAGAGATATACCTGGATCTTCAAATGTTTATTTTATTTTTATTTAAATCTGAGCAGGATTTATAGGTCTTTTCTCTTCCCCTTCCATGCCCCAACAAACGTGTTGAACATAGGTCTATTTCATTTAGGTCCTAAGCAATGTGCTCCACCAATGATCTATGCTGCCTCAGGGCTTGGCTGAATTTAATGATTTATTTGGATCCACAGATAGCTGCCTAGTCAATAATCTTTGATGTGGGAATGTAAATGATTACATTTTGAAGATTGCATATGAAGAGCAATAATTATGCCTACATTTTCATATATCTGTGAATACTTCAAAATATATGTGAAAATAGATTAATTTTAAAAACTTGCAACTTTACTCTTCTAATTAGCTTTTCATTGGAAAAGTATGAATTCAGAATTACTTGAATCAAATTCTGCTTCTTCTCTAGAAGGGGATTCATTTAAGACTAGCAATGGCAGGACATGCTGTAGGTGGAACTAAAGCTGAAGAAACATACACAATGGACAATATATGACCTAAGTGCTGAAAATAATTGACAATAAAACTGCTGCCTATTATGTTAAGGATCTCTTCTGGGGATTAACAGAATAAGACCATTATAACTAGAGGCCTCTTGTGGACATGGCACAGGCATATGAAAACAGTCATATCAATAATGAAGGGAATCTATATAAGGCATTCTCATGAAACTTGTGAATTATCATAATTATGACTACCGGTGTAACTGCCGAGGTACATTGGACAGTTTTATTCTAGGCTCTTTTATTTTATATTTACAACCAAAGGATGAGCTAATCATTATATCCTCATCTGGTAGATGCATTATTTGAGAGGTTATTTATACCTGTGGTCACCCATCTTAAAAGTCCGTAGAGGGAGTAGTTAAACTCATGTCTGTCTGATTTACAGCCCATGACCTAGCCACTACTTTACAGTACCTCCACAATGACTTATTCAAGATTTTAAAAAGTAATAATAATAACTTGAAGTAATTGGTAAAAAATGACTAAAATTGAATTTAAAATAAATACAAACCTGCAACTGGAATCAAAAGATGCCAAATTGGTAAGATAGAGATTTCACTTAGTGAAATTTCATATAAAAAAGAGTTGAGGAGGTTACAGCAAGTGAATTTTGTGTTAACATTGTGATAGCTCCAAAACCCTTGACTATATTAATAGCATTTCTTCATGGGTCGGCTACTGGGTTTTGGGCAGGATAATTTTTCACTGTGCAGAGCAGTCTCTGTTTGACAGGAGACTTAGGATCCATAGGCCTCACCCAATACTGCCAGTAGTACATCCAGGCAATGAGAAAATAACTCACATATAAGACACTCTCTACTCCTGCAATGGCTTGGTTGACAACTACTGCATTAGTAGACATATGCTAGTCAGAAAAGAGGAGATAATAGGTAAATATTTCTTTGAACTAGTCAGAAATTATTGAGCCCATTTTCATCATATTTAAAAGAAACCTTTATTATACTAAAGGAAATTTCAGAGAATAATTGATTCAAAATTGTTGGATTTTGTGAAACATCCTAGTACATGTGTAATACATTTTTCTCATTGCCTAACTAGTTTTCACTGGATTTCAGTCACATGCACCCAAACAGTCCTAACTAATATGCTAACACAAGGTTCCTAAGACTGAAAATAGTATGTTACAAGAAATGCCACAAGAATTGGGATTCTTTAATCTGAAATAATGTTGACAGAGGACATGATGTTTTCCAAAATCTGATGGAAAAAAATGGCTTAGGAATTAGATTTGTATTATGAACCCGAAATAGCAAACCTGAGACCAGTGCTTTGATGATGGAATAATTAGAAATGGCTATAAAATAAAAGAACTATCTTGAGAGGTGGGGACTTTTTATCACTGTTTGTGTTCAAGGCGATGCAGCCTTCTGAGATGTTGTCTATGAATGAGATGGGCGGTTGGCCTCTTGAGGTCTCATTCAGTGATATTAGACCCTACAATTCTATCTCTTTTGGGTGTAAGGTCATTGCAGATCCACTTACTTCTAACATTTTTTTTTCCATAAAATTCTCTTATTTTAGTTCTACGTTCTCTGAAAATACATCAAGTAATACATTCTCCTGAAGACCTAATTTTAGATGCACAAAAACTGCATAGATTTACACTGAGATCAAAATATCAAGCAGCACATCAGGGTCCCCAGAGCTTTCTGCACCTGAAAAGAAGAAAAGAAAAATCCAAACACTTTATTAGCAACTGTACACTTTCCTTAGAACACATAGGCTTAGCCTGCTGTGTTCCCATCAGTTTGTCTTCCCTCCTCTGGGGAGGCACTCAAAGCCAAGCTCATCAGGGCTGCAAAACATTCTGTGAAGAAACAAAGCATTCATGGTTAATGAACTGGTCCTGCAGGACTAGCCTGTTAATGGGAAACTGGCCCTCACTAACACTAAGGTGAAAGATCTTTCCTGTCCTCACAGCCCTCCCTCCCAACTTATTCTTATTTTTACAGGAGAAGAAAAACCTCTTTGATTACTATAAGTTCTTATGAGGCTATGAAAATCTCCTATTGGAATCACCATAATTCTGTGAAACACAGAATTGACCCAATGGTTCTGCAATCAGCAAGGATTACACAATGTACAGATGCTTTGTTCCTCATTTCCCTTGGTTCAGGGTGTATTTATTCACTTAAAATTGTGTTACACCTTAAAGAGGAAATAGAAGAAGATATCATGAGATATTTGGCTTAGTTAAATTTTTAGTATATCACTCATTTCCAGAATAAGTGCCTGAATGGAAGAACTTGGATCTTAGACCTCATTAGGATTAATTATCTAAACGGCAGATCAGCCCTGCTTGCCTTTCCTATGAGAGGATGATCCTTTTATTCTGCTATGTAATTAATTTCACTCTGCCCTCCTATTGCCACCTCTTCTTTTGGCTTTCCTCTGACCAGCTTTTCTAATGGAAGGCCAATGAGATGTACTATGGATCTGCAGATTGTCTGTGCGTTACACAGGTTTTTAAAAAATGCTTTGTTTTTCAATAGTATTTCTATTATACATTTACTCTTATGTCAAATGTCTCAATTCTGTATCCCATTGTTGATTTCTTCAGAGCTCTGTATTTCTTTCTTATTGACACTTTCCCTGGGACACCCTTTACTACCTAATACAACGTAATCTGCCAATAGCAAGCTCACTTCACTTTTGCAGTGCTCACGACTGCATCCTCGCCAGTATTGGGACCTCAGGTTCTGCTGTTTCTAGACTTGGACACATCGGTGTGTTGTGTCCCATTGCTCTATATACCACAAATACTTTTCTATATGAATTTTAGACTTTGGAATTCACTATATTATTCCTGGACTAATTTCTCACTGCTTTAGATATGGACTTCTCTCATTGCCACAAACACTTTAATATATATCTTAAACACTGAAAATAAGAGCATTAAAAATTTGGTAGGAAATAGTCACCTGTCCTAGGAGGCTTTTTATTATGAGACCCAAGTATTTCTATATCAAATGTCCATCCTCAGGTAGATACAAAAGATCAAATGTGCCTTCCAAGCTTACTTGCCTTAACTTGTCAATACTAACATTATTCCTTGTGTTAAATGCTTCTTAGTCCCAGTAGCAACCTCACACCCAGATAAAGATGCATTCCTCAACCCACACCTCTTTTCTGGTGAACATATTGAGATAATAAATAGATAAGTATCTTGTTTAACCTTTAGGGCCTAAGTAGAGAAACAGCTGAATCCGGATTCTCAGCCAAGTCTTTTCTTATGTAAGAGGTATAATAGCGGTGTTTGAAATAAGCATTACATTTCACTTTTAATATCTTCCTTCCTTAGCCTGATTTCTTTGAATCTTAGATTTTGTTGTTGTTGTTGTTTTTTTTTTTTTTGAGACGGAGTCTCGCTCTGCCGCCCAGGCTGGAGTGCAGTGGCCGGATCTCAGCTCACTGCAAGCTCCGCCTCCCGGGTTCACGCCATTCTCCTGCCTCTGCCTCCCAAGTAGCTGGGACTACAGGTGCCCGCCACCTCACCCGGCTAGGTTTTTGTATTTTTTAATAGAGACGGGGTTTCACTGTGTTAGCCAGGATGGTCTCGATCTCCTGACCTCGTGATCCGCCCGTCTCGGCCTCCCAAAGTGCTGGGATTACAGGCTTGAGCCACCGCGCCCGGCCAGATATTTTTTAATCAGAAATTTCTTCCATCACTGACTTGCATTTTGGCCTAAGTGGAAAATTGAGGTTCTCCCATAGAGAAGTTTCACTTGACTTTAATTACTGCAAGGTTAACAATTGATTACAATCTTGCATTTCTATTACATTACCAAAAGAGTAAGTAAAATTTGAATTAGTTAGCAAATGTGGCAAATATGTATAAAAAATGTGAAAGTCCAAGTGAGGTACTTTGATATAATACAAAAATTATAAATAAAACACAGCAAAATGAGGAAGATCAATAAAGAGAGCTATGGTGGAAATGCAAATTAATATAACCTCTATGGAAAACAGTATGGATATTTCTCCAAGAACTAATGATAGAACTGCCATTTGATCCAGCAATCCCACTGTTGGGTATCTACCCAAAAGAAAAGAAGTCATTATATCAAATAGATACCTGCACTTGTACATCACAGCACTATTCACAATAGCAAAGATATAGAATCAACCTAAATGCCCATCAGTGGCTGATTAGATAAATAGAATGTGTGTGTGTGTGTGTATATATATATAAAATAAAATAGTATTCAGCCATAAAAAGAATAAAATAATATATGTTGCAGCAACATGGATGCAGCTGGAGGCCATTATCTTCAGTGAAACAATGCAGAATGTCAAAATGCATATGTTCTCAGTTCTCAGTAGGAACTAAATAATATGTACATGTGAACATAGAATGTGGAATAATAGATATTGGAGACTCAGGTGGGTGGAAGGGTGGGAGGGGGTGAGGGATGATAAATGACTTAATAGGTACAATGTACATTATTTGGGTGATAGTTACACTAATTTTATACATGAATTCCTAGATATATAAAAGTGCTACAGAGCCCATCATGAGAGTTTTACCTATCCTCCAAATTTAGTGGCAGCTGGGTCAGTCGGACATGTTGCTCCAATTTTGTCTTCTAGGAAAATTTTAAAAATGCATTGTTTTTGAAGGTTGGTACTAAGAAGGTTTTCAGTTAGAATTTATTGTGCTGTCCTTATGGTTCATTTAGTGTTAGTAGAAACACTAGCGCCTGAACATTGCTTGAATTTTTAATCAATCACCACTCTCTATTTAGTGAGTATGAGATTTATATCCAAGCTATAATTGGGTGCCCATCAGTTTCTTTTTTGAGATCCTCATTAGCAAATGGAATCATTGTTCTCAAGCCCACAGTCAAGACTGGACATCTGAATGACTTCTAATTCTTAGAACCAGGACAATGAATTGTGTGTATCAAATGTGTGCTTTGATTAATGGTTTGTCCTTCAGAACATAGCTAGGAAACCACAGGCTTGTGTAGTCATAGTGGGAGACATTTTCCCTAATCTATCTAAGGGTGACATCTCTTATTTGTGTAACTTTGTCATTTTAGGCAATTTGAAATTTTCTTGGTATTTTGGTTTTCCTGGGCATTTTCATTTCCATTCCTAAGCCTATAAAGTCTCCAGTTTGTTCACTGGCTTCAGAGTGCTACAGAGTTTGAGATTGCTGGGTTTCAGTGAGGCTTTTTAGCATGTAAATGTCATCAGTGCTTAGATCTCTGACTATGGCAGAAGAGCTTAGGAAACATATATAATTCCTTTGTTATTACATTTTAGTTATTTTGAGGACTGACTTTAATTACAGTGTATATAAAAAATATAAATATACTCTATGTTTCTGACTTTTTTTCCACTAAGTCTTGTAGAGCATGTAGTTTAATTGTTAAGAAACTGAAGAAGATATTTTAAGTAAATTATTTCTCATGAGAAGGATTAGAATCAGTCCTGTATGTTTTGACTTCAGCCAGTTTTATATTTTAAGGTCTGTCAATTGCAGTTTCCACTCCTGGAACTAATTTCTATATCAATTAGTTTCAAGTAGCAGGAATATGATTCAAAATACATATAGTATTTCATAAGCAAAGGGGAATATTTATTTTAAGGGTACAGTGTTGTTTCATAGAATCCAGGGACATATATCCATATATGATTGCAGTTGGTTTCAGGAAGAAATAGAAAAAGTAATCTGAAAAATCTTTCTTTTTTCCTCTTTCTCTCTCTCTTCTCTGGAAGTTACAGTAAAGGTAGAGTCAGGGACTTCCTCAAAGAAGAGGTAAATGTGTGTGTTCTCCTAATAAGCTTCCCTCTAAGTAGACACTTCTTTTAGTCATAACAAGATTTTTTGTGGTGAAGAAAATCAAATAATGGGAGGAGATGTAAAAACTTACAATAATTTTGGAGGTTCTACAAATTTGTAGAAAGTAAAATGTTTGAGTTGGGTTGAGATGAGACATTACTTGATTCCTAGGCATTAAAAGTATGCTATGAGGCAAGCAAAATTTCCGAAGATTCCTCCAGCCAAATATGCTTATCTTAATTTATATTTTCCAAGGACCTTATAAATTGTATAATTATTGATGCTGGAGAATGAACCTCAAGTAGCCTCATGTGTTTGTTTGTAAATGTGTCTATAACCCAATCCTTTGTTTTGTTTTCGAATGGAGATTATAGTCAAACTGTCTTTGTCCCTTGTATTTAGGTCTTTTTATTGGGGTCTTTAGCATCTAACAAATGCCATAGTTTTCATTATCAAAATAACAGGCTATTCTTGTATTATTAAATTAGCTATTGTTTCTGAGAAGCATTTATTTTCCTTTGTTTCTTTTTTCTCTTATTGTGGACAAAATATCTGTATAGTCAGTTATTGTTGCACCAATGCGGTATAACAATGGAAAGAAACCAGTGATTTATAATAGTAGGCATTCTTTTTTCTTAGCCTTTGGTCTGAAGGTCAACAGATACAGTCCTGCTTTAGGACACTCTGCAGCTTCTGTCCATGCTGAAGTTGGCTAAGTCTGCTCCATGTACTTTTTTATTGTTCATGGACCAGCAGCTACCTGAGACTTGTTCTCAGCACAGTGAATCACTGGAGTGAATAAAGATGAGTAGAAATATTTGATATCTTCTGCGACTTTTGCCTGGAACTAGCACCTTCTCACTTCTCCCACATTCCATTGACCAAGTACGTCACAGTCCCAACATTAGTGAAACAGAGAAATATATTATGCCTTTAGTGGGAGAACTATAAAGTCATATGGTAAAGGTATGAACATATAAATATATTTATGGAAAGTCATGAAGAATTGACAGCCATGATCCAATATCACACTAAAGGAAAACGAATTCTGCTGGTGATATTTGAAATATCTGATATGCTTCTTTTCCACTACTTTTGTAGCAATAGAATAACTATGACTTTGTTGCACATACAATATTTGTTGAGGTTTGATAACACAATGACATCTTCACAGGACATTGTCTTGGGACTTGCCCATATCTAGGGTAATGAAAGAGATGTTGGCTCATGTCTGTAATCCCAGCACTTTGGAGACTGAGGCAGGTGAATTGCTTGAGTCCAGGAGTTCTAGACCAGCCTGGAAAACATGGTGAAACCCCATTTCTACAAAAAATACAAAAATTAGCTGAGTTAGGTGGCACGTGCCTGTAGTTCCAACTACTGGGGAGGCTGAGGTGGGAGGATCACTTGAGCCCAGGAGGCAGAGGTTGCAGTAAGCCGAGATCACACCATTGCATTCCAGCCCGGGTGATAGAGTAAGGCCTTGTTTCAAAAGAAGGAAGGGAGGGAGGAAGGAAGGATGAAAGGAAGGAAGGAAGGAAGGAAGGAAGGGAGGGAAGGAGAAAGAAAAAGAGATGTTGAAACCTCACATAAACAACAGTATGTCAGTGTGTGTATATAGGTAGAAAATTAAATTATAAGTCTGCTTGTAAAAGTCCAGCTTAGCAAATGATTGTAAGAATGCCTAATTATTGAATTGTTGTTCTATCTCTACCCATTAGGTGTTCCAAAAGCCATCTTCCCATTTTCAAGAAAAATTATGGCTATGATCCAACTTTCTCTTTAAATTGAGGAGTAAAAATAAAAAAGGACAACTGTAACCTAAATATGTGTCGTAACTTGGTTTACTTTCCAATCAATGGCACACTAATCAGAGCAGCACAAGTTCAAATATCTCATTTTCTACTACAATAAAGATTTTGTGTTGAAAATAATACTGGTCACTGCTAAATAATACTATACAATTGTGAAAATATCATCAAATAAACAAATTAAAATTTATTTTTAAACTTCCAAAGGAGAGCTATTTATTTCTGCTTCAAAACTGCATAAATAAATCTTTTTTACAGTGTACCTGTAGCGTGCATAACATCATTTTGCATATTAGAAAAGTAGATAGAAGAAAATAATGCATGGCTACTGTATTTTAAAAACATGTATACAACAGCAAACAGGAACACTGAAATTTAGTTCTGTTTAAAACCCCCCCTTTTTTTTTAATTTGGCAAGAAATTGGTATCAGGAATTATTATCCTGGGGAATAACTCAAGTGTAATTTTAATTATTTTATTTTGTTATAAACAAAATGTAATCAAGAAGATGTAGTGGAAAGCATGTGTAGATTATAGACAGTTATGTATTTCATTCATTGCAAGGCGAATCAAGGGATATTAAGCAAAAGAGAAGACAGCTTTTGAAGCGACGGTTAAGACATATTTACCTTTAGGACATGTTTTACCACTTTCATTAGATTTATTCTATTGAGATGAAAATGTGAATACTAGGATATATAAAATAAGACAAATGTTATTTAATGATGTTTGGCAAAAATCATGTCAGGTGCAAGCAATGGGGATTGAAGAGATAAAGATAGTATGGGCTTCCAGATAATTTAGTACAATTCATTTGAATTCAATTTTTGGAGTACCTATAGCAAGCCACACACTCTTTTAATACTATAAGGGATCCAGTAAAGAACAATACTTTCTTCTTAGACCAAGGGCATACAGCAATAACAGTAAGCTAACAAGGCAAGTGGTTTTTATTTGACTGGAATAAATTTGGTTTCTCACTGTTTTAGTTAGGAACAAACAAACAAAGCTACCAAATAGATGTTATAGAGATGCTTTGCTAGATAAAATGTCACAACAATAGGAAGGAAGAATCTCCTGGGGAAGCAAGTTTCACAGATGATAGGTCTTGACTGAGAGAGTTTTAACTTTGACTGTTATACTTATCCATGAGATAGAGATACAGTATGTGGTTTCAAGAGCTGTGACAATAAAGTGGAAAATAGAATCTATGTAAAGTACTAAGCCACCCCCAATTTTTTCTCCATTTGAAGCTAAATTGTATGGGTTTGATTCCTTTTATAATTGCTAAAGTTTTCAGAAAGGTAAGTTATAAAATAATTAATCGTTGTATAATGAAATTGACTAATTAGAATCTAAGTAATCATAGATTCCAATAATAAAATTCAGCAAACTGAGAGAAACTGATTTTATGAAAAGCAGCTTTATTTTAGAGCTTTAGACCCAAACATATTTCCAGCTAATATCTTGCTTTTGGTATAAATTCAGTGTTATTCTCTGCCCTTTTATGTCTTCAAACACTGCAAGCAGAGTGAGAGTGAATGTTCCGAGTGAGGACTGGAAGGTCCTGTAAGCTTTTCAGTCATCAAAGGAGTTTCAGTCTCGTTTGATGTTTCCTCCTTACAAAGACAGAAAATTGGACTGTTGCATTTTAGAAAGGTTATATACTGCAGGTTCTAGTTTACTTTAAGTTAAACAGAAGATAGCATTAATCCTGTATATCAGCTATTAGAGGCTAGTCTTGATTCAAACTTTACGTATAAACAATTATACTTGGAATTTCATTGGCGTATGTATGTAAACACTTATTTCTAATTTGATACTGCATGAGGGTTTAGGATTTGGAGACCTTTCTAGGATGTCTTTGTTCTTCAAAACTTACTGAATGTTCAGGTTTAACATTCTCCTTTGGGACAGTTTGCAAGGAATGCTGAAAATTTATGGTAGAATATATGAGACTGCTGTATAGTAGAAATCGCTTATTTACTGTCTTAGTTCATTTTCTGCTGCCATAAAAGAATATTACAGACTAGGTAAATTATAAAGAATAGAAGTGTATTTGGTTCACGATTCTAGAGACTTGGAGGTTTAAGAACATGGCCCCAGCATCTGGCCAAGGTCATGTCATAGTGGAAGGGTGGGATGCAGAAGGGCAAGAGAATCACCAGGGGCTGGACATTACAAGCTGCTGTCGAGATAACTAACCTGCTCCCACGATAATGACAATAATTGATTCAGGAGGCTCCGCCCTCATGACCTGATCACCTCTTATTAGGCCCTACTTCCCAACACTGTTGGACTGGGGATAAAGTTTCCAACACAGGAACTTTTGGGGGACACGTTCGAACCATGGCAGCTATCTTCAGCTCTGAGGATTAGTGAGTCTTCTTCCAGGTCAGAAAGACTGCCTTCCTCTTTTCATTATGCCCAAATACCACCTTCCTAGAAAGACCTTCCCTTGTCAGTCTAAATAAAATGTTCTTTCTTTCTCTGTCAATCTCTATCCTTCTTATTCTGTTTTGTTTTTCTTTATATCTCTTGTCATCCAATGGCACATTATGTGTTTGTTTGTCCTCTTGATGCCTTAAAATGAAACTCTGTAAGAGTAAGGACATTTTGTGTTTGATTCCTTTCTATATCCTGAGTTCCTAGAACAGTTCCCAGCACAACTAAATGCTCAATAAGTATTTTTCTTCAATGAATGAATAAAATTGGAGAGTAAATGAAGTTAGTCAACTGCTCAGACACTGTATCAACTCGTCTTTTATATGAGTATGGTAGTTCTTGTTAGGGATTGTAAGAGGTAATTTATGTTTTTATTTTTACCTGACTGCATTTTATGAGGGAAAATAAATGCTATGGTGGTGCCTGGAAATTCTGGGAAGTCATGATTATCTAGATATTTCCAGAATAAGGGTCTACATAAGTAATAATGTCTAAAATCTTTACATGCCTCAGCACAGTGATACACATACACACGTGCATACATTCACATATATACGTGCATATGTCACATGAATATTACCTTACAATTTTAAATGTTGAATATTTTATTAACTAAATTCACAGTCATTTCTTTTTTAACCTATCCAATATTTATTTCTGTTACCCTTTCATTCTTGCACAAACTGAACTTTTTACACTGTGTGTTAAATTGATCTAATATGAAATCCAGTTTAATTATTAAATTTAGTTCAATATTTAATTTGGTTTAATAAAAGTGATCTTGCATATAATGTATGCATTTAATTGATATATTTAGGACAGGATAATTTTGAATAGGTTAAATATTTAATGTAGAGTAATTTTTTAAATTATTCAGGATTAAAAATAGAATAGATCTATGTTATCAAAGTACTGAGCAGATAAATGTCATGATTTAATAAATTTCTGTTCACATATGTGAAATACTGCCATTGCTTAACTTCTGATCACCAATCTGTCTTTGTCTACGGTCTGACTATGAACTCTATTTTATTAATAAGGAAAGAAACTAAAGGTCTTCAATATCACAAAATCTCTCTTCTTTCTCTTTGAAGTATCTAATGTCAACATCCTTTTACCTACTCTTTTCCTACTTTTCTTACTCAAATTCTTGTTAGTACATTGTGGCTATTAGTATGTCTTTTAAAATATGAGATTTAAAATGAGTTAGCACTTTCTCTGTCTTCTTTATTCCTAAATTACACTTTCCCCAAATCAGCCAGTGTCAGTTTCCTAGCCACAGCTCGAACTTCGCTCTTGTATTTAAGTATATGTTCTCCTGTTCAGGTCCACAGATAATTGCTGATTGTCTATGTTATTGTCAGCTTGTTTCTCTTTCTCATCCTCCTTTTCTTTTTAAGTCCAAATTTTATCCTCTTAATTCCCACAGAATAGCTCAGACTTTATGATCATTCATTCCTATAATATTACAGTTGTCCCTCAATGGTCTCCACATCAGCTGCTCCTCTTACTCCCATCACTTTACTGCTCTGCACTCTGCCCACCATCATTACTCAAATGATGAATTAGTATGCTTGTGAACTGCAGGCAAACCCAAAACAGGGCCCTGTCTATGTAAAGATTGTCAAGGCACGAGCTGTATTTTAAAGTTCCAATTGTAATTATCTGATTATGATTAAAGTGAGAAAAGATAAGCTGGCTTTGGTCTGTTATTAAGTCAACTTATTTTGCGTGTGATATTCCTCTTCCTCCTCTTCCTTTTCTTCCTCTTCCTCCTCTTTCCTGCCTCCTCCTTTCCTCCTTCCATGGCTCCTCATCCTTCCTCTTTCTATTTATTTCTCTTCTTCCTTCAAAAAGAGATTCACTAATGATTTCATGTTGATAGTGCTGGAGGAAAGGTAAATGAGGAACTATGAAGAGACTTATCTCCAGGCAGGGAATTGGGCTATCATATGCTCATAATAACAAACTAACCAAATAGCCATGGGTACCAGCAGTAATCTGCCCAGAATCCGGGAGGAGTCTTTAACACCATATCTATTAAAAGCTTTCTAGACACATAAATGCTATACTTATATCCTGGTAATTTTTTACTTTGGAATTAAGTTTGGGATCAGGAGTTGGGTAATTTGTTGTTATCTTCCTTCACATTCAAATTTATAAACACAATGATTTTTAAAATTTGTTCCTTTTCCAGTGCTTGAAGTTAAAAGAAAGTAAATGTGTGTAGTCGGAGAGAACTGCTTCAGACATCTGTGCCAGATACATGTTAGAGTGCTACCAGAGATCCTCTCCATGATCCTTGCTTCCTGGTATTCATGTCTTGGTATAATCTCTTCCTGATGAGTATTGTCAGGACCTGTAACTTGTCTCGAACAAATGGAATGTATAAAAGGTGATAGGATAGTCATTCCAATGGTTACATTATGTTATATATATACACACACACAGACACACACATGATATTGGGTTATATATTACATATACAAAAATAATATATATTATCTATAACAAGGTATATCACATATATAACATCATATATACATATATGTGTGTATATATATGTTATATGTGTGTGTGTGTATGTGTGTGTGTGTATATCTCTGCCTTGCTGGTGGGGACTTGCTCTAGGAACTGTCTTCCTTGCTGTCTTAATAGGCTATGTGGGGAAAGCCCATGTGGCAAGGCACAATGGCAGTTTCTGGGAATTAAGATGGCTTCTAGGAATGTTAGTAGCCACTACTAGCTGAGAGAAGCTTCAACTCATGGCCAGCAAAATGCTGGTGCCCTTAGCCCTTCAGCCACAAGGAAATGAATTCTGTCAACAACCTGAGTAAGCATTGAAATACATTTTTTTTTTCAGCCTAGTTCCAGCTGAGAATGCAGTTCAGTTGATGTCTTGCTTGCAGCCTTGTAAGCCTATGATCAGAAGATCCAGTTATGTTAAAGCCTGGACTCCTGAGCCACAGAAACTCTGAGTAACAAAATGTGTGCTGTTTTAAGCTGCAAAGCTTGTGGTGATTTGTTACATAGTAATGAAACTAATAAATTTGTCTAAACTAAATAATTCAGGCCAGGAAAAATCCCCCTACACTCATATGAATGTAATCATTATGTCTCCCACACATACCTTAAAGTTCTAGCTTTAAAAGGCTACTTGCTGCACCACTAGATGACTTGTTCTCCACCAACCATGGGATGTTTGCTCACATCTCACTACCTATGTTTATGAGGGCATTTTTAAAAATAGAGTTTCCAAAAGTGTAGGATACATTTCATTTATCATAAGCTAGACCTGGTAGGTAGATAATTATGTTCACACACATAGCATTACATCAAATTATACTACAACTTGGAACAGTTTTGTTTTTCCTTAATTTTCCTGGCATCTGTCTTAGTCCTCTTGGGCTACTATAACAGAATACCATAGATTGAAAGGCTTCAACAATTTTTTTTCTCCCAGTTCTGGAGGCTAGAAGTTCCAGATCAAGGTGTCAGAATGATCAGTCTGGTGAGGGCTCTCTTCCTGGCTTGCAGGTGGCCACTTTTACGCTGTGTCCCCACATGGAGTGGGGGTGGAGAGGAAAAGGACTCAAGTGTCTTATAAAGGGACTAATCTCAGCACGAGGGCCCCACCCTCATTACCTCATCCAAATTTAATTACATCCTAAAGATCCCATCTTTAAATACCATCACATGGGGGGTTACAGGTTTAACTTACGAATTGTAGGTGGACACAATCAGTCCGTAGCAGCTTTTTTCTTTTTTTAATCTCTTCTGTTTTGTCCCTGTTCCTTCTGTTAAACTATCTTTGTACGAAGGGGTGCAGACCTTCAGAACAGTCTTTGGTAGCAACAGAAACTATGTAAAATGTAACGTTTTCTTCTGTTTTCAACACATCTATTTTTCAACTTCACCTTTACATTGTGCCAGATGATACTGGGTTTTCACTTGTGGAAGTTTTAATATGTTTTCTTTTTAAGTACATTTATTTAAAATTTAATAAAACTTGAATCATATGAAGGAAAATATTAAGTAACTATAACCATAGGTATAACATAGGTCATGCACGTGGTCCACAGTGATTGAACTTTGAAAACTTCCTCATTTCCATCAAACTCCTCCTTTTTGCTTGTTCCTCAAGGTTCAGCTCACATATGGCCTGCTGGGAAAACCTGCCCTGCCTTCTTTAATTAGTGATACCCTTAGTGAATCCACAGAACAGAACTCAAAATGTTATTAGAGCATGTTATCAATTCCTTAACATTTGTTTCCCTCGATTTATGATAAACTCCTAGTAGCAAAGACCATGCCTAAATTGTCTATGTTTGGCCTCTAGAATGATGCCTTGAACACAGGAGAAATGTGTAACTCATTTTAGATAATATATTACTATATACGAGAGGTAATACTGGCCAGTGTAGTGCTTGCGCAGATAAATAAGGCTCTTGCGATAGCTTGCCGAGAATAATGGTTTCCAGCTGCATCCATGTCCCTACAAAGGACACAAACTCATCCTTTTTTATGGCTGCACCGTATTCCATGGTGTATATGTGCCACATTTTCTTAATCCAGTCTGTAACTGATGGACATTTGGGTTGATTCCAAGTCTTTGCTATTGTGAATAGTGCCGCGATAAACATGCCTGTGCATGTGTCTTTATAGCAGCATGATTTATAATCCTGTGGGTATATCCCCAGTAATGGGATGGCTGGATCAAATGGTATTTCTAGTTCTAGATCCTTGAGGAATCGCCACACTGTCTTCCACAGTGGTTGAACTAGTTTACTGTCCCACCAACAGTGTAAAAGTGTTCCTATTTCTCCACATCCTCTCCAGCACCTGTTGTTTCTTGATTTTTTAATGATTGCCATTCTAACTGGTGTGAGATGGTATCTCATTGTGGTTTTGATTTGCATTTCTCTGATGGCGAGTGATGATGAGCATTTTTTCATATGTCTGTTGGCTGTATGAATGTCTTCTTTTGAGAAGTGTCTGTTCATATCCTTTGCCCACTTTTTGATGGGGTTGTTTGTTTATTTCTTGTAAATTTGATTGAGTTCTTTATAGGTTCTGGATATTAGCCCTTTGTCAGATGAGTAGATTGCAGAAATTTTCTCCCATTCTGTAGGTTGCCTGTTCACTCTGATGTTAGTTTCTTTTGCTGTGCAGAAGCTCTTTAGTTTAATTAGATCCCATTTGTCAATTTTGGCTTTTGCTGCCATTGCTTTTGGTGTTTTAGACATGAAGTCCTTGCCTATGTCTATGAAGACATGTCTCTGTCCTGAATGGTATTACCTAGGTTTTCTTCTAGGGTTTTTATGGTATTAGGTCTAACATTTAAGTCTCTAATCCACCTTGAATTAATTTTCATATAAGGAGTAAGGAAAGGATCCAGTTTCAGCTTTCTACTTATGGCTAGCCAATTTTCCCAGCACCATTTCTTAATTGGGGAATCCTTTCCCCATTTCTTGTTTTTGTCAGGTTTGTCAAAGATCAGATGGTTGTAGATGTGTGGTATTATTTCTGAGGGCTCTGTTCTGTTCCATTGGTCTATATCTCTGTTTTGGTACCAGTACCATGCTGTTTTGGTTACTATCGCAAGAACAGAAAACGAAATACCGCATGTTCTCACTCATAGGTGGGAATTGAACCATGAGATCACTTGGACACAGGAAGGGGAGCATCACACACTGGGTCCTATTGTGGGGAGGGGGTAGGGGGGAGAGATAGCATTAGGAGATATACCTAATGTAAATGACGAGTTAATGAATGCAGCACACCAACAAGGTATATGTATACATATGTAACAAACTTCCATGTGGTGCACATGTACCCTAGAACTTAAAGTATAATAAAAAATAATAATGAAAATAAATAAATAAATAAGGCTCTTCTTATGCTATAGGAACATTATATACACTATAGGCACTTCCATTACTACAGATGACCTTAAGATAAAATTACATAAATGAATCTTACTGGTAAGGAACAGTAAACAAAAAAACCCACATAATTAATAGGAATGTGTAATAGATTACAAAGTAATATTAGATATGGTGAATTCATTTCAGTTGATTTGTCTTATCAAAATTTTCAATTAAAGAAGTTGTTTTAGTTTCCAAAAACTTCAGTTACAAAGCAAAAAGAAGTCATTACTAATCACTTATTCTGAAATAAATTTTAAAACTCTGAGAACTTTATTATCTTTCATCAACTATTTATAGCGTTTCTACTAGGTGTTAAAAAAAGTACCAGGTTCTTAAATATTATTAATGTATAATGTAGTAGTAGCTGATGAAGAAGAGCTGACATAGAAAACATACAGAAATATGATAGTCTTTCTCTATTTCTTTTCTTAAAACACTGGATAACATGTACCTAATATATTGATCTCAATCATGTTGAATTTATTCATCCTCCTTCCCTCTTTCCTTCCCTTCCCTTCCCTCCCTCCTTCACTTTCTTTCACTTTCCTCCCTCCCTCCCTCTCTGCCTTCCTTCCTTCCTTTCTTCCTTCCTTCCTTTCCTTCCTTCCTTCCTTCCTTCCATCCTTCCTTCCTTCCTTCCTTCCTTCCTTCCTTCCTTCTTCCCTCCCTCCCTTTGTTCTTTTAAAAAATTCTTATGTGAAATAGGTTAAAAACTGAATTTTAAAAGCTAGACCATAAAATGTTTCTTCTTGAGGTAAGAAAATAACATATAATGTCCAATAACGATAATAAAATCTATAACTACTTCTCTAAGGAAACAAATAGAAAATGATTTTTTTTGTCTATTCAAAGTAAAGATATGTGAATATGAGGTTATTTCAGTGAAGAAATTATAGAAAATTATATCTATGAAAGTGAAAGTGCTTTTCACTATTAGAAGATTGTTATATGAATAAATTCAATCTTGAAGTTGGAATGCTTTAGCTGCCATAGATGTTTGTGCAGGAGGGACTATTTGTACCTGCCACATAAACAGCAATAGGAAGGAGGAAAACCTGCTTATATCCAAATGTACTGGCTGAACAAATGCCAATCTTAATTTTTAAAATCCAAGTATCAGCTATAGTTTTTTGAAGCCAAATGTTTAGATTCTGATTTTGTTTTCCACTTTTTATCATCAGGGTTTGTCATCGAGAGACACAGTGAATTGATGCTACTCATGCTGAGAGAAAAGGCTATAGCATTTTTGAAATTGTTCTCATTGTTTAAGAATATTAATTGAAGAATTGTCATGCTATGATTGGTTTAGTCACAATTTGCTTGCACTTGATAACGTTACGAATGCAATTTGAATAAAAAAACTGCAGATAGTCTCCAGTAAAATGAATGGAAGGAGGATTGCCACAGAAATAGTAATATTTAAAAGTACTTAGCTTGAGCAATGAAATTAATTTATTATAGTGTTGCTCTGTAATGAGAAAGAATTTTTTTTTTTCAGTATTATAGATCTATGTGGAGACAAAGGGCAAAATAAGTGAGAAATGTGGTTCACTTGACCCTGGAAGAGAGAAGTTATTTCTTATGTCGGTGGAGGTTTAAAACTCATTTGCCATGCATTTCTTGTTATTGCATTTTAATTATAGTGAGGACACATATGCTGACAGTGCATGAGATCATATTTGTTAAATGGACCTCGACTTGTGCAGCACTCATCAGAAAGCCTCCGGGATTACACAATGTATAGGCTTTGTTATGCTTACAAAATAAAAGACAGCTCTATTAGGTATTATTTCAAGGATAAGGATATGAACTAAGGAATTAAATTCTAAAATTTCAAATAATTAGAAAAAAGAAGGCCTAAAAGTATTCCTCAGAAAGAAAGCAGATAAATTAAATAACTTGCAAGGAATACAAATAAGAAGAGTCATTTAATTACATATATCTTTAATACCTATATAAACAGATATAAACATCACACAATAAAAATATCATGCAGGATGTACATACTCACTAAAGTGAGTTCAGTTTCTGAGAGTACTAAGCTGATGAAGTCAAAGTTCGGGATTAAATTTCTGTGAAGACCATTTAGCTCTACTGTTTTAAAGCCACATACTGTCCTAACATCCCTAAGTAACTTCCCAATTGCACATAGTTGCTCAAAAGAGAAAAATCCAAAAATGGACCCTAGTCCTGTAACAAAGAACTCAAAGGGTATTTTGTATTAATAGGGCCTGCTCAGTGCAGGCAATTAAATTTGAAGAAGGGGTCAAATTATATATATATATATATATATATATATAGAGAGAGAGAGAGAGAGAGAGAGAGAGAGAGAATATGTCTGTAGATCTCTGGATATATGTATATTTATATCTCTCTATATAGATATACACATGTAGATATACACATCTATATATAGATATCTACATGTATATATCTATATATATCTATGTAGATATCTATATAGATATCTACATGTTATGCTTACAAAATATATATGCTTATGAGATCTATAGATATATACATGTAGATATTGATATCTATATCTCACTTTGCCACCCAGCCTGGAGTGCAGTGGCAAGATTTCTGTTCACTGCAACCTCCACCTCCTGGGTTCAAGTGATTCTCCTGCCTCAGACTTCCCCACAAAATGTATATAAATATATATAGGTACATATATATATTTCAATAGATTTTGTTTCTAATTATAGTAATACCATATAAAATTATTATAGTAAATAGATATGAAAGTGTCAGCTAATATATTTTAGTGTTATATATCAGTTGACTGATATAATTAATGACTTTTATTAGTTGGATATTAATAATGATATAATGCTGAATTATGAGTGGTAGTTTGTTTCTTGTTGCTTTTTATTGTAAAATATTTTAGGTATTCATAAAGATGTAAAGAGTAATTTAATAACCGCCTATGTACCTCTTCTGTATCTTAAGAGAGAAAACATTACAAATATAGTTAATGTCTTTTGTAATCACATTCCACATCAACATCCCCAGAAAATAATTATCCTAAATTTGATATTTACTATCTGTATTTGTTTATTGCCTTTACTACGTAAATGCTTCCCCAAACAATAAATAATATTTTTATATATTTGAAGAACTTATGAAAATCTATACTACATTGTGTTTTGTTTTTGCAATTCTCTTTTGTGCTCAATATTTTGTTTGTATTTTGCATGATTCATGAATTAGTATTATAGCTCTAATTTGTAATGGTGTATGATATACCAATGTATTCTTATTTTAGTTGTAATTTACTCATTCATGTGGTCTTTTCAGGCCACTTCTCAGTGGCCCTGCTTAGTGCCCTGGCAGGCTGAACATTTACTGACTCCATTAATTTGACTCCCTTCTGTCTGGTTTCTCAGTGGGTTCAGCCAATGGGAGGCACCAGCAGGAAATCAAACGATAGAAGACAAGAGATATTAAGGTAACTACAGTCAACAGTAACTTCTTGTACATTTAAAAATAACTAAAAGATTACAATTGGAATGTTTATAATACAAAGAAATGATAAATTCTTGAAGTGATGAATACTCCATTTACCTGATGTGATTACACATGGTATGCCTGTAGCAAAATGTCTCATGCACCCCACAAATCTATATACCTACTATGTACCCATAAAATTAAAAGCTAAAGTTTTTTTAAAAACCAACCAACAAATAAAATTGTATTTTAAATATATTTTAAATGTATAAATCACAAACTTATAGCTTGATAGATTTTTACAAGTGAACTTACCTTGATGACAATTACCCAGATCAATAAAAAGAGTCACATCAGCATCTTGGATGCTTCCTATCTCTTCCTAGTCATTACTTCTCCTAGTCAAGACCAAAGACAACCTCTATTCCTATTTTTGTCAGTATTGATTAATTGTTTTGAATATTATATTATTGGAGTAATACAGTATAAACACTTTCATATTTTTCTTTAACTCAGTATAATGTCTGCGGGATTGATCCATGTTGCTATTGCTATTTTCAGTACTGTGTAGTATTCATTGTATGAAAAGACCACATTTGTCAGTTCTATTGGTGATACATACTTGGATTGTTTCTACTTTTGTGGTATTACCGAATAATGCTTCTATGATCATATTCAGTGCATGCTTTGGTGTACATATAAATGCATTACTCTTCGGTTTCTACCTATGAATGGAACTGCTAGGCGATGGGATATGTGTATGGTCAGATACTGAGAGTTTTTCTAAATGTTTGTGCCAATTTACTCTCACATTAGCAGGATATGATTGTCCCTGTGGCTCCACATCTTCCTAATATTTTTCAGTTTTTAAAATTTTAACCCATACTAGTAAGTGGTCATACATACAGTTCTGTTATTTAAATTGCCATTTCTCCAATAATGAAAGATATTGAGCACTTATGGCCATTGGAAGTATGGACATTCACTGTGATGCATGCTTTTCCATACCATTTTTAATTGGATGATATCTCTTTGTCTTCAATTTGTGGGAAAGTCTTTTCTTGGATATATGGATTACAGAGATCTTCTAATTTGAAGCTTGCTTTTTCATTCTGTTGTTGACCTTTCCTCATAAGCAGGTTTTTAACTTTAATATCATGCAATTTATATGTCATTTCTTTTAGTGTTAGTGCTTTCTTGAATCTTCCTTAAGAAATGTTTTTCTAACCCAAAGTCATGAGTGTGTTTTGGTATATTAAAAATCTAGAATCTTTAATTTCTTTATCTGTCACAATTAGATCTACAATATTTTTAAAATTGATTTTGCATCTCATCTGTGAGAGACTGGGCTGTAATTTTTCTTGCTTGTAATAACCTTATTGGTTTATACTTCTTCAAACTTCACATTTTGTATTTCAAGTATGTTTCCTGTAAATAACACACAGCAGAAATTTTCCATTCTTTGTTTTAATTGGCAAGAGTAGTCTATTTACATTTCATGTCATTACTGGCATATTTGAATTTTTTTATTCATACTATTTTGTGGTATCTGTTTTGCATTTTCTATGTTAGTTTTTCAGTTCTCCTTTTGGATTCATAATTATTATTATCCGATTATATCTCCTCAACTATCATACTTGCTTTCTCACCTTTTATAGAAAATCTTTAAAATTTTAACACATACATATTTAACAGCTTAACATTAATATGTTTATCATCTTTCTCAAAATAATCCAAGGATATTATAATGATTTATTACTATTACCTCCTATTTTTATACTTGCTATTTTTCTAGTGTTTTGGTAACACCTATTTTTTTAATTTCTGAAATTAGATATTGCTGCTATATTTTTTGATTTGCCCACATAGGTACCAATTTTTCTATTTAAATTTCTTTTTTCATTTCAGCTCTTTTATCCTTTTTTTCCCCTAAAATACATTTTGCAGAAGTTCTCTACTGACTATTCACTAGTAATAAGCTCTCTCAAGTTGTATTGAAATTTATTTATTTGTTTTTTGCTTTATTCTTTGATACTAGTTTAGCTGGGTATACAAACTTATGTTGACATTATTTTCTCTCAGCATTTTGAATACCCATTGTACATATTTTTTATTTCCACCCTTGTTCTTGCTGTTGGTACATTTGCTTTTTCCATAGGCCAAGTTTTCCTTCTTTCTTTTTAATCTCTGACATTTTAATATCTGCGTTTATCCATGATATTTTGCAGTTTCTCCAGAGTATGTCTGGTGTGGAGATACATGTACATATGCACAAACACATGCACGTGCATACATATATACAATTCTGCTTGAGATTTATTATTCTTGAAGTAAAGAAGTTTGATCTTCCATTAAGTTTGGAAAATCTGTTATTTCAGACATTATCTCTTTGAATATTCCTGCCCCATTTTATATATTCATTCTTTCTAGGATTCTAATTTAATATTTGTTGTACATTGTCATCCTATGTCTAATATCTTTAACACGTCTTTTATATTTTCCACCTCTGTTTGTGCTCAGATACAAATTTGTATCTCCAAATGTGTATGTAATCTGCTATTTTATTTTACATAGAGTTTTTAATACCTGTTATTTTCTTTTTTGTTGGATATTATAGCGGGCTCTCCCTCTTATTTTGATAGTATTTTTTTCTTATTTTCTACACCATTTTAATTTCCTCGAGCATTTTAAACAGAGAATGCATTTATATGTTATTATTTTCCATATATAAATAGATAGTTTATATTTTGTTTTCAACCTTTTATCTGGGAGATGTCTCTTTTTGCTGTTTGTTGCTCTTCCTGATTCATTATGTTGACTCGTTTCATTGTATAGTTTACAACTTCGGTGTATACTTTCTGTGGCAACACTGAAAGCCTTGAGATGAAAATATGTTCAGAGAGAATACATATTTACTTTTGCCTGGTGTCTAGGGTAAACAGTCCAGGCCATCTTTAATGAAATTTATTGACCTCGAGTCTCTTTGATATTAAACCACAGGTTGGTAAAATGGTGATTACGAAGAATTCCTTATCCCAACCCACACTCTGACCCCCAACACGGGTAAATTTTCTTAATTCCCTGGGCTTGTCATTAGACTATTTTACAAGACTCACTCTTTTACACATAGCATAGCCTTTTGAAAGTCTTAGTTTCATGTGACGTGTTTCTCAATTCCAACTCCCAACTTTCTTCTTGGTCTCATGACTTCATCAACCCTAAACATCAACATAATGCTGCTACTTTGGTTCCATCTTTCTTCATTTTTGGATTCTAGGGATTTTTCTTATTGTGTTTAATCTCAGATATATACCTGAAAGAATTATGAGATTTTTGGTCTCCTTTACTTTAAAGTGTTTTATATAGGAGACTTTCTAAGACATCTAATTCACCACATTGGTAGAAACAAACAAAAAAAAGGGTATATATTTTTAAATCTACTAAATATTTCATAGTCTCCCATTTAGATTTTCAGTTTTGCCTCAGTGACATATGACTCTACGTAATCTTTAAAAAAATCCCAACTGACCTCATGGTTTAAACTGTTGTGTTTTGCATGTGATAACTTTTGTGTCTCAAATTAAAACCTGATTGTTTCTGCGTGCATTTTTTTAGGTTGGTATCTATAGGGCAGTTTCTCAGAGGTAGTGTCATGACTCTTAAAAATTCACTTTGATTAAACAATAATGAAAAATTGCTTTACTTTCCCTTCTTTATTTTCTTCATGTGCAACTTGTTAGTATTAAAGTACTTAGATTTTTAGGAACATTGATTCACCCTCATATTTACAGCATTGTTTCTAAATTTAAAGTTTACTTTTATCCCACAGAGGACCTTTTTCTGTAAGAACTGTTCATTGTTTATAATCTAAACTAGAGTTGAAATAATTATAGATTTTGCTTTTTTTTTAAATTAAGAGAGGCAATGCAAAGCATTATGGTTATGCTACTTTACTATGCCATCACTGGAAACTGAGGTTCATGAGCATTAATGAGGAAAATCTTTTCCCTAGCTTCTGATGGCTGTCAAATAAACACTTTTTTATTTTTATTTTTTTGAGATGAATAAAGTTCTTATCATATTGAGTATCTGTTGAATTTTCTTTCAGAAACTGGAAGCACTGTACCTCTTGAGGCCCCCTCATCTCATTTTAGAATACATTTAATTAAAGGTGTAACTTGGAAGTCAATTAAAGTACTCTGTCCTTTGACAACTATATTTTAGAACAAGAGAAGATCTTCCATACCTCCCGAACTCTCCAGGGATTTGGACAGAGTGTGTGAGATGGGGTGCAGCCTGTAGTTTCCAGCTTTTCAGCTTTCTCTGTGGATAGAAACTGATATAATTTGGACGTATGTCCTCACCCAAATCTCATGTTGAAATGTAATCCCCAGTGTCGGAGGTGGGGCCTGGTGGGAGGTGACTGGATCACGGGGGTGGATTTCACATGAGTGATTTAGCACTATCCCTCTTGGTACTGTCCTTGTAACAGTGAGTTCTCATGAGATCTGGTTATTTAAAAGTATGTAGCACTTCCCCTGCTGTCTTGTCCCTGCTTTCGCCATGTGACCTGCCTGCTCTCCCTTTGCCTTCCACGGTGATTGTAAGCTTTCTGAGGCCTCCCCAGGACCTGAGCAGATGTCAGCACCAAACGTTCTATAAAGTCTGCAGAACCATAAGCCAATTAAGCCTCTATTCTTATAAATTACCCAGTCTCAAGTGTTTGTTTATAGCAGTGCAAGAACAGCCTAATACAGAAGCTATCTTTGCTGAGTTAGACTATTTCCGAAGCTTTGTGGGTGGGTTGTGTGCCATGCACTCACCCCTTTTCTTGATGTCCATAAGGAATCACCACTCACACGAGACTCTGTGTTTCAATGTATAATAAATTTGGGGGAAGTAAAAGGGATGTATTTCACAAATTATAGCTCTTGTATAAGTGTCTATACACCTTTATTATATAATCTCATGATAATTCAAAGATAATGTCAATGTGTGTTGACAATTTTACCACGGTTACAAATGTAGAATGATTTCTCTGTTTAGTCTGTTTAGAACATATTCCCTTGTGAGTTAGTACAAAGCTCCCTTTCCCTTCTGAAGATGCACAGCTGTCCAGGCCTGAGGCAATCAATCTCAGGATCACCTGCAACTCATTGATGACATATTGAAGTGCCACATGTACCTTTGAGGAAGATCTAGTCAGTTAATTAGTTAATTACTTGGTTAAAGAAAATAGAGCACAGTGAGGAAAACAGGACCATATTTGAAAGTCCAACTTATATTTTGTTCAGATCCTGGCATTACCAATTGCTACCTGTCAGAGGGAAATTATCTAATCCACCAATATCTTTTTGTCCTCATCTCTAAAAGTGGGATAATAATAGTAAAATTATTGAGTTTTTTGCAAGGACTAAAACATGTCAGTGGATACATATTAGACACTCAGAATATTAACTGGAACGTAGCTCTAAAAAATCATAATCTATTGTTGTTACTAATGTTAAGGCCTAGTCATTCCTTGTATTGCCTGATCAGCCAAATGATTCACAATGTTTTACAAGATGACACGTACTATTGAAGATACACACACACACATATATACATATGTATATATTGGGCAGTAGCCAGTAGTGGTGACAGCGGAACACACTACAGAAGCCGAATTCAGGGTCATTGGCAACACCCAACCTTGTTCTCTTGCTCCGGTAAGATTCTGTGAGTTACCACACGTCCTTTCACAGATTCTTTTCTGCTTAAGCTAGCCAGAGAGGATTTGTTGTTAGTGATTGAGACCTCTGACAGATAAAATGCTGAATAAATGAACTCCATCATGCCTGTTCTGTTCCTTTCCTCGCAAAGCCCAAATTCCCTCAGACATTCTTCATTTTTAAAAAGATTTTGCCCCAGAACACTAACATTTACGGAACCAAATTCAAAGCACTAATTGTAAGAGCTTAGTAACTGTCTACTAAGTACAGTTAACTTATCAAATTCCCAGACCAGCATGGATTGTTCATATCCATCTTTAAGCCACATTGCCAATGGTAAATTACTTTGAGGACACAATTAGGGTTGCTTATCCCAGGACCAATATTAATAGTTATGTCTCTGCTGATGTTCCTTCAGCTTCACTGGTGCTTTCCTCTGAATGCTTGATACTTGTCCCAGTTTTTAAAGCACAGTGCTGATAACCAAAAGGAATATACAAGATGAAGTCTGATGTTTGCAGCAAGAAAGGAATTATCAGCTCTCTGATACTGGACACTACACTTTTATCAATGTAGCCCTAATTCATATTAGCTTTGTTATTAGACTTAAGTTATGAAGTATAACGATCAATGGTTAAAGATAAAATACAAAATTCACAAATAAGGCTGGGTGCAGTGGCTTACGCTTGTAATCCCAAAAGCCGGCAATCTGATCACTTTGGGAGGCTGATCGCTTGAGCCCAGGAGATCAGGACCAGCCTGGGCAACATGGCAAAATCCCTCTCTATGAAAAATACAAAAAGAGTAGCTGGGTGTGGAGATGCATGCCTGTAGTCCCAGCTACTCGAATGGCCAAAGTGGAAGAATTACCTGAGCCCAGGAAGTCAGGGTTGCAGTGAGCCATGATTGTGCCACTGCACTCCAGCCTGGGCTGTGGGAAAGAGACCCTGGTGTCTCAAAACAACAACAAACCAAAAAAATTACTAATATATTTTACTCTAATACATACCTCCCCCAAAAAATAGAATAGTCTGTGAATAAGATACCACTTTGTGGAACCACATCAAATTCCAGATTCTAGCTAATTATAATATTTTCTTGAGGTCTACTTTTATTACTTCTAAATCAATGGCATAATAGAATTATTTATTCAAAGAAGGTACAGTGCAATTAAAATGTAATAAAAAATCACAGGTTTACCAAATGTTGAATTCTCAGTTGGCTGATAAAAATGGTGGTTCTCTGACCTTACTTCAAAAGCAAGGTCTAGGTGCTTTCCTGTATACTGAAGTTTCAGAGTCAACCATAGAAATTCTTTCCATGGAGGAAAATGTTGCACTTGTAATCATTCACAGCTAGATTGCAAGATGCAATGGATTTTAAGCTACAAGTCTGAGCCTGAAACATTGGTTCTAGACTTTTGATTCTGTGGAAAAGTAATCTGTAGTTAGACAAAATAATAAAATATCTTACCTTAAAATTTTCATATATTCCAAGATAGTATTGCAGTAAAATATTTGCAAATGTTTTCAGATATATGGGCAATAAAATGCAATTTTAAATGGTGGACCCCAATGAAGAAAAATACTAGAGAAGTTATAAAAAAATTTGGAAGTTTTTACTGTTTTCCCATTGCATATTGCCAAGTGAATATACACATGTTGGAGATATAATTTAGATTAATTGTTTAATGAAACAATGAAAAAATATTGATGAAGAAGGTAGAAAAATCAGTTTGACACTGACAGAAATTTAGATAATATAAACTAATAAACCTGATAGGTTCCAAGAAAATACAAAGTCTTTGTATGTTGAAGTGGTGTAAATAAAAGATGTTTCTGAGGGTTTGCCTCTGTGTTTTTATGATCTTCAGAAAGTCAGCATCTGCTGGCAGCAAAAAGAGGTCAAAGGGGGTTTGATGAGAGTAGTCATGAAAAGATATGGTAACTTGGCTGGTTACATTATTACTAGTTCATGGTTTTGCTGAATTTTTAATTGCATCAAATACTAAATGTCAAGCTAACGTCCAGTATTTTCAGGTCATAGGCAAGATGAAAGGAAAAAAAACTAAAAATGATCTCAACTCTAAAAAAGGTTTATAAAGCTACACAAGTGAGTAGCACACGGCTGCGTTATTAAGAAGCCTGAAGTTTATTTGAGGCACAGAGGGACCCAGTGTGCTCTTCTCCCCCTGTGAGGGGTTTAGTCATTTGGCTTGAAAGGCTTGTCATTTCAAGATTCAGACAGATTTAACGTTTCTCAAAGCATGACCTTTTTATTATTATTCTTGATCAACTCAGGTTAAAATTGAAAGCATAAAGAAAGACTTGAGAAGAATTTCAAAGCTTTTACTTAAAAATACTTTTTAAACTGCCATGCAGAACATTCTGCTAAAGTATTTTCACTTCCGTGTTCACAGCAAAGTTTAGGGAATTTGAAATCTCCCTGCTTTGGAATGTGGTTCATGTAAGTGCTCTTTCACATTAGCAGCACATTGAAAGTATCACTAATGGAGAACCAATTTGAAAATTAAATTCACTTTGACATCGTTTTAAAATAAAATTTGAATAGGTTAGTATGTCTGCAAAATTAATATCCTATTAGTTTAGCTTTTCTCTAATGGATGAATGCAATTTATGACCATAGAGGTTTTTATTTGCCTTAAATCTATATAAGCTTGAAATACAGTCTTCTTGACAAATGAGGTTACTAGAAACTAAATGGGAATTCTTATTTGCCACCACGGTGGTGACATGAAGAATCACAGCCTTTAGCTCAGGGCTACTAAGCTCTTAATAATGAGAGAAAGGTGTTCCATCTTCACCTACGGTAGACCCACAATTACAATGAATAAAAATAGCTGCCAAGGCTTCTCCAAAAAATATTCATGACAGTGAGAAAAATATTGATTTTAAATGCCAAGAAATAAAATATCTTCTAAAGTGTTCATTTCAACCCAAGTATTATTTTCCAAAAGAAACTGAATGGACTGTAAAGTGTTTCAGAGCGCTATTTCACGTGTAACACTTTTTTTCAAGAAAAAGTTCAAAGCAAGAACTTGTAATCAATCTCTCCAGTTTATCTCTCTCTCTCTCTCTCAATTTTCTTTCTTATATATATGCACACTCTCCTTCTTTCTCTTTTTCTCCCTCACTCTCTTTAAAAAAACTCATCATGTTTAGGAGAAAAACAAGCTTTATGAGAATAAAATGGGTTTAATTGATATTTTCTTATTTTAAGCAGAATATTATAAGCTAAATAATGTCTGTAAAGTGTAAAATATGCAGACGGGACATTGTCTTTGACAAGAGCATCAAACCATGTCTCAACTATCACATTTTGGTATACATACTTCTCTTTCATATAGTATCAAATTATATGATTGTATGAGATGTGTATTAATAATCTGCCTTTAGACACAACTGGGTTTGATTATTTGCCACAGTTTTCTACATAAATTGTGTGAGTACTCTGACATGAATGCTAGCAAATTGCCAAAAGCAAGAAAGAAATTGAGTCATTGAAAAATTGTGTTGGACTCCTCTTGTGTATTATTTCAAATTTTCTTAGCCCCAACTTCAGCCATTGCGGTGGGAATTATTTATGTACAAGCTTCAATCGAATTCTAACAGGTGCAACCTGAGAGGACATCACTCTAGGCTTGTGTAGTCATACTTCCTGTCTACTCTCTGTATTACACTGTTCTTAGACTGCTAATAAAGCCATACTTGAGACTGGGTAATTTATAACCAAAAAGAGGTTTAACGGACTCACAGTTCCATATGGCTGGGGAGGCCTCACAATCATGGCGAAAGTTGAAGGAGGAGCAAAGTCACATCTTACATGGTGGAAGGCAAGAGAGCATATGCAGGGGAATTTCCCTTTATAAAACCATCAGATCTCATGGGGCTTATTCACTATCACGAGAACAGCATGGGAAAAACCCACCCCCATGATTCAATTACCTCCTACCAGGTCCATCCCATGACACTTGGTGATTATGGGAGCTACAATTCAAGATGAGATTTGGGTGTGACAAAGCCAAACCATATCACTGTCCTTGGGCTTCATTGAAACTACCTCACAGAACATGTTGGAAATAAATAAATAGATAAATAAATAAAACTAACAGAAAAACAGCTGACATTTCTTCAAATGAGACTTGGAAGTATGGGAATATTGATGTCCATGAGGGCATCATGATTAATGGGCGACTGAAGCTTGTGACGATGATGTTTCTTTTTGTTTTCTATGTGGAGGGTTCAGAGATGCATTTCATAATGCTCCTCAGAAGATCCAGAGTATACCAGCGGCGTGTAGGGGTGGCGATGTAGTCATGCATTCTTGATAGACTTTCCCTGCTTCTGTCTCATATCCCCATTCACTACCCTTGCCCTGTGGCCTAGTATCACTTTCTGAAGCTGCCTGTGCTTGTGTTGCCTCTGTTCTTGGAAGATCCTAGAGTAAGACAAACTGATTCCAAATTGGTGATTTTTTTAGCATTGAAGGCTGTATGGAGATGATCAATTATTGAGGCATTAATAAATTCCAGAATTTAATATAGCAAATTATAACACTGAGATGAAGACTTTGATTTCTTGTTCTCAGTTACCTCCATCTATGTCTACATGATCTGGGGCAGAAGTGATAGACAAAAATTCTCTGCTATGACTGGTCTTGATAGTGGTCTTGATAACAGAGCACCACAGAAAAGCTATTCTCCTTATTCTAAACTCTAGAAAGTGTAACCTGAAGAATTACTCTAACATTGTATCATGATTGTAGATTTAGCTTAAAGTTTTCTAAAATTTTTAGTAGTGGAAATAAATCATGGTTTTCACATATCACCTACAAAAAGACCAAATGATAACTCTAAAGGATATGACATATGAAAACTATAAAATACCATAAAGTTAAATATTTGAATGGTAAATGAGCTTTTAAGAGATTAGAGAATACATTGCATAATTTAATTTCTTTTTATATTTTAACTCCCTTATTGTGGCTTCGGTATTATTACTGTCCTTGATTAAGATTTGTGAGTTTAATTTTAGGTAGGTTTTCTTATAGAGGCTGAATTTTTTATATTTATTATTTGTATAATTTGAAATGGATGAAAATATTTAAAACAAAACAAAAGCATGGAGTAAAAACCCTTCAAATACTATATTAAAGGAAACTGTAATTTCAAAAGAAAATATTTGCAGTGAAATTTTTAGGCTAAGCCACATTGTTGTTTACAATCAGAAAGTCATTGTGAAACTTTATGTAAGAAATGAAACAATGATTTTATTGCCTGGACTTCCACTGAGGTCATGTTAATAGATGTAGTCCAACAGTTTTGCCCAAATGAAATATTTAATCAACTAAGTCAAAATGTTGAAATTTTATGTTAAGATTTATATTCAATTCATTTAAAGCAACTGAGTATAAGTCAAAGTTGGCTCTAAAACTCCTATAAAATTTAAAATACAGAATTTTAGATTTTATCAGGCTAAGATTTAACAATAAGGGCATACTAAAATCCTAATTTGTTTAAAGTAGGATATAATTGAAAGGCAGCAGAGACACTCTCCTCCACAAAACACTTTCTTTCTTTACTTAATTCTGCTTGCCTGACAGAATTGAGGTCAGAAATAAAATTAATACAAATTAAGAGTTAAGTATTATGCATGGTACGTACTAGGGCTTTTACAAATAATAATTATAATTACTATTGTCATCACCATTTCTATACCTCTGAACAAAACAGCTTGGAAAGATGTAATTTCCATAATGGATGCCCTGGCTTTAAAAGGAAAGGATGAACTGAAATCTTATTCTCCATCCCCTGATAACTCAATTGAGAATGCTGTGTAATAAGAATGTCTCATTTTTTAATGTGCTGTGAACTTGTGCCTACAACATTGGTGGGAAGGTTCCATACCTCTGGAAAGCAGGCGCGGCAGAGCTGCAGGGGCTCCTGATGTGTGAAACTCTGATCTGTGGGCTGCGTTTTCATTAAGTTCACTTTGCTTTCCTGCTGCTTTTCTTTCTAAGCGCCACCCTGAAAAACACAGGCCTCTTTAGCAAAATTAAGGAAAAAAACAGAGTGATCGCTCTTTGGGCAGTAATCGTGTGAAACAGATTAAGAAATACACTTCCTCATGCCAGCAGGCAGCAGCTAAATGACGACAAATGTTCACAGACCCAAATCGCAGGACAAAGGCTGAGTACAATGTTAGTTCTCATTATTACCTTTACCCACAAAGGTGTATGTGTGTGTGTGTGTTGAGGGGAGGGGAAGTGCAGAGAAGCAGGAAAATAATTAAAAGGAATATATGGAAAAATGATAGTTTGTAGAACAGTGGATTTTCTCCTGCCAAAGTCACACACACACACACACACACAAATAATTCCACTAAAAATACATAGCAGAAGTTTTATGACCAAGCTACCTTTCCAGAACTGATTTTGGTAAGTCAGGGTAATGGTCTCGAGGTTGCCTCAAGATAACCTTCAGCACAGCTGAAGATAGTTAAGTTTTCCTCTCCTTTTCTTATATCATTACAACCAGATTTTTCTTCTGGGGAAGAATTTGTCCCAGGCTGAGGCAAAGTAGAGAGCAGTATGGCTTTTTTTTTTTTTTTTTTTCCCCAATTTACCTCAACTTCTTACTTTTTATGTCAGTTGGAAGGGAAGAAAATAAAAACATGGAACACTCAAAACATGAGGAGCTGTGAAATTTTGTCTGCAGCCTACAAAGCCTCCTCCCTGGGCTGACCACGGCGAATAAAAGCAGGCTGAGGACACTATTCCTGGAATGGTGTGTCTGAGGGAAGCTGCTGGCCAGTACCGGTCACCAGCATCCTAGATTCAATTATTCAATGCAGCATTTAATGAAAGTTAACTGGAGGGCCACTATATCCCTAGACTATCCCTGAGTGGGCATAGGTTTGTCTCCTTGGGAAAACAAATCCAATCTTATTAAGCACAGAGAGACAATCAGAGTTAGAATGAAATCTTTTTTTTTTTTTGGCATTGGGGGCAGTGGTGGGATGTGATCTCAGAAAGAGAAGAAGCAAATCGGTGAGGGAACAAAATAATCTTGTTGCCCGGGGTCTGGCTGTGTATCAGAAAATAGAAGAGTACATGGGTAAGTTAACTTCAAAATCAAGGTTTACAAGACCACAAAGAGATCTGTAGGATCTACGGAAGCTGCAAGAGCTTCAGAAAGAATGATGGTTCCAAAGCAGGAGGAATTTGCTCTGGATTTTCTTGTTGATATTTAGGTGGTACCGTAATGCGTAGGGGGTAACATCTAGAAATATTGGGGCTATGTGAAAAGGCACCAAATGAAGCAGCTAGCAGAGTGCATCTGACTATGCTGTAAAGAATCCAAGCCTGAGAGTAATGACACTGGCCATGAGCAGAGTGAGGAGGGCCTGCCATGTGAGAGACCAGAGCAGTACAGGCATGGCTTCAGGCACCCGAATGGTTAGCACCTTTGGAAAACCTAGAACATGGTTCTAATGGTGGGTGTGCTTCTTCCCAAAAGGTGTTTTGAAAATTTATGAAGGCATTTTGTATTGTCACAGGTTTGGAGGAAGGAGCCATTTACAGGAGACTCTGGGTTGTTAGCTGTCCAGCATTGAACAGGAAAAAGAGCATGTTGAAAAATGGTCTTAATTTTTTCAGGATTATGAAATATTGTATCAGATATTTTGTGAATCACAAACCCATTTTAATATATTGAGTCTAAAACATAACTCCTTTATACATGTAAACACAAAGTAATTTTTTGTCTGAACATAATGTATATTGAAGTTGCCTGAAATATAAATATTGCATAACCTAGAGAAGATTGCATTTTAATTTGTTCAAAACTTGAAAAGACTTGTCAGCGATTCCTCAGGGATCTAGAACTAGAAATACCATTTGACCCAACCATCCCATTACTAGGTATATACCCAAAGGATTATAAATCATGCCTCTGTAAAGACACATGCACATGTATGTTTATTGCCACACTATTCACAATAGCAAAGACTTGGAACCAATCCAGATGTCCAACAATGACAGACTGGATTAAGAAAATGTGGCACATATACACCATGGAATACTATACAGCCATAAAAAATGATGAGTTCATGTCCTTTGTAGGGACATGGGTGAAGCTGGAAACCATTATTCTCAGCAAACTATGGCAAGGACAAAAAACCAAACACTGCATGTTCTCACTCATAGGTGGGAATTGAACAATGAGATCACTTGGACACAGGAAGGGGAACATCACACACTGGGGCCTGTTGTGGGGTGTGGGGAGGGGGGAGGGATAGCATTAGGAGATATATGTAATGACTAGTTAATGGGTGCAGCACACCAACATGGCACATGTATACATATGTAACAAACCTGCACGTTGTGCACATGTACCCTAGAACTTAAAAGTATATATATATAAAAAAAGAATTGTCATATAACAGACAATCCCATTACCAAGACTCTCATCATAATAGAGTGAGTAGCCAATACACCTCAGTCAGCAGGCTTTTGTAGCTCTTTCATTCAAAATATTTCTAATAGATACAAACATACAGCCACTTCATTTTGTATTCTAGTGCAGTTCTTAAGCATTTACATGTGAACTATACATTACTGTATGATAAATTACATCCCTATTTCTCTTTCACATGTCATGACATGATATTGATTCTTTGAAATTGTATGTACTGGTAGATTATATTACGTATGAATTTCATTTCAGAATAGTTGAGAAGATGTCAAATATTTGTAATGAAAGTGGAAGTAGGCCTGATGAGGCAGAGGATCCTTTCCCAGGTTATGTTATGCTAGAAAACATTCCGTGGGAGATACTAAGAAAGAAGAGGACACTTTGAAACTTTAATTTCTTGATCTTATTCTTTTGCAAATTTAGTGTATTGCCCATGTTTTTCTTCCAATTTCATCAAGAGAGTTTTGATTTGTGGAATTTCTGGTAGTTTTCTTTCTTGTAGCTGAAAATGTCATTACCTTTATTTTGGGGAATCCATCAGGATGTGCCTTTTATTACACAGAAGAGAGGCAAACACAACATAATTGCTTTGAAAGGAAAAGGCACAGTTATCTCATGTGTATAGTATGTACCTTACCTGCAAAGTATGCAGGCTGAGTGTATTGTTTACTAATGCAATTTGAAGTATCATCAACTGGGACTAATGCAAATTGGAGGTGTCATTATCAACTGTGACTTTGGAGATAGGAAAAGCTGATTTTCCCAAACCCAATGATTATTTATCCCTGCTCTGTGATTCCCTAACATGGAATTATTAATGATAAAATCAACAGCACTGTGGAAAATATATAGCAGTCTGTGGTATGTGCCGTGGTGGGTCTTGGGGAACACACTATATTTTACTTTATACAATCCTAGGAAAAGGGCCTTGATATCCTATTAAGTTCATCATTAAAGGAGATAAAACTAAATATGGTATAACTAATATGTTCTAAAAATAGTAAAATGCGGCATATTGTTTAGATAACATGTACTTTTTGGTTATCTAATTGAAAAGTTCTTTTTTGAATAGTCGATGCCAGCTTACATCATCTGGAGAGGTTTTTTCTAGATGTTTCATTGGTTTCATTGTTTACTATCTAGAGAACAAATTTAGGGCTGTTTCATATTCCTAACAATGTAATCTAGAATCTGGAGCTCAGATTTCTGACACGTTTTCTATGTGTTCTGTACAAGCATCAATAGGTACAGAAAAGGCCTACTTTGATTAATCAAACCAGTGAATTTTTTTCTACACACTGACAAGCTGAACTTGAGCTGAAGGAGAAACCAAAGAAGAACTTGATAAGATGGGATGGGATGACATAGACGAGGGTAGCATTAAAACAGGACACTGTGAAATATGATTGTATGATCCATCACCCATTTGCTTTGCCAGGAAGCTGAAAAATTTTTACTGAGCCTCACTGAAGGTAGGAGGTTGGATTGGACAACTTTTTTTTTTTAATCCTTTGAGCCCAGCCTGAAATGAAAACAAATCATAATCAAAGTTCCACACCCACATGTTTTTATTTTTTTACTTTTTGTTCCACATATATTTTTCCATATACGGATTCTACTCCCACGTTTTCACTTGGGAGCCAAGAATTTTAATGATGAAAGTTATTAGAAACGAAACAGAGAAAAAGGTTATATACAGAATTGAAAATAATTTCTGTTTAAGTCATCTGTAACTATTCACTGCCTGACATAAATTTCTTGTGTTTAGGTTAAGAACAGTTCCTTGTCCTTTGGATATAGAGATGGCAGTCATTTCGTGTGAGCATAGACGTACTGCAACCATTATTCAGGCTTACAGAGCTTCTGATAATTGTCCACAGAACAAATAAACAAAAACACAAAAGACCTAACACATCTCTGGAGGCTAAAAGGTAACATGAAGTACTTAATAATGGACCAATAAAGTACACACTATAGAACCGAAAACCCCATATCATTGTTTGCAAGCATATTGGTCCAAAACATATACATATATAATTATTTTGTTTCTTTTCTGTTTTTTTTTTTTTTTAGACAAAGTCTTGCTCTGTCACCCAGGCTGGAGTGCAGTGGTGCAATCTTGGCTCACTGCAACCTCTGCCTCCCGAATTCAAGCGATTCTCCTGCCTCAGACTCCCGAATAGCTGGGATTACAGGCATCCGCCACCACACCTGGCTCATTTTTGTATTTTTAGTAGAGATAAAGGTTCTCCTTGTTGGCCAGGCTGAGTCTTGAACTCCTGACCTCAGGTGATCCACCCACCTCGGCCTCCCAAAGTGCTGGGATTACAGGGGTGAGCCACCATGCCTGGCCAATTCTGTTTCTTTTAATATTGAATAGACTATGACGCAAGCCCCTTCTTATTTATTTATTTATTTTTGTGATTTCAACTTTCATTTTTAATTTAGGGAGTATATATGCAGGTTTGTTACATGGGCCTATTGTGTGACACTGAGGTTTGGGTTGTGAATGATCCCATCACCCAGGTGGTGAGCATAGTACTCAACTGGTAGTTTTTCAGCCAAACTATCAATTCTGGTTATGATTTGTTTTCATTTCAGGTTGGGATCAAAGGATTAAATAAATAAATAAATAATTTTAAAAAGTTTTAAAAAATTAAAAAGTTGTCCAATTCAACCTCCTACCTTCAGCGAGACTCAGTTAAAGCTTTTCAGCTTCTTGCCATAGCAAATGGTTGATGCATCATGCAATTGCAATTCATAGCATCCTGTTTCAATTCTACACCCATCCAAAGAGTTTTTTCTTCTCTCCCCACTCTAGTAGTCTCCTGTGTCTATTGTGTTCATCTTTATGTCCATGTGTACCCAATGTTTAGCTCCCATTTACAAGTGAGAACATGCAGTATTTGGTTTTCTGTTCCCATGTTAATTCATTTAGAATAATGGCCAGCAGCCTCATCCATGTTGCTACAAAAAGGACATGACTTCATTCTTTTTTATGTCAAGCCTGTATATAATTGTGGAAAGCAAAAGCCCTTTATAATTCTCTATAATTGTGGAAAGTGAAAGGTCTTTACCATGAACATTTTTAAACAACTTTATCAAGATATAATTCACATGACATAAAACTTACCCATTTAAAGTATACAATTCAATGGTTTTGGTCTATAACATTATTATTTTAAAAAATCTTTTCAGCTTGTTGCATTTTAAAAAGTTTTAAGTTATGATTTAATTTGCTATTTTAATCACTGTTAAGTACAAGATTCTGTGGTATTTATTGTATTCTCAATGTTATACAACCATCACCATTATTTTCAAAACATTCCATTACCCCAGAAAGAATATTTTAAGAGAAACTACCCCTATTGATTCAGAAAATGTAAGCCACAATTTTAAAAAATTAAAGTTCTCAAACTAGAAAGAAATATTTTAACTTTTTTTCTTTGAAGGACAGTAGCTCTTATACGGAAAAGGAAAGAGGAGTTCGTGGTGACCACTAGGAGGTCACAATGGAATGTCTGCATACTTCCACCAGGGTGACAACACAGCTGCCCATTCCACCAATGTCACTTACACAGCTACTCATCCTTTCAGATTCAGCACAAGCATATTCTACATTGTATTGTGCTTATTAAAGTAAGTGCGCTGGCCGGGCGCGGTGGCTCAAGCCTGTAATCCCAGCACTTTGGGAGGCCGAGACGGGCGGATCACGAGGTCAGGAGATCGAGACCATCCTGGCTAACACGGTGAAACCCCGTCTCTACTAAAAAAAAAAATACAAAAAATTAGCCGGGCGAGGTGGCAGTCGCCTGTAGTCCCAGCTACTCGGGAGGCTGAGGCAGGAGAATGGCGTGAACCCGGGAGGCGGAGTTTGCAGTGAGCTGAGATCCGGCCACAGCACTCCAGCCTGGGCGGCAGAGCGAGACTCCGTCTCAAAAAAAAAAAAAAAAAAGTAAGTGCGCTTTAGCATTTATAATCATGTGTCCATTCACATGATCATAAATGGACACATGACTATAAACGCTAAAACACACTTACTTCTACAACATACTGAGCTCACCAGGTATAAACAAAAACATGCACACAGAGGTGTATTGAGAATAGACAACTAAACACTGAGGAATCTTATGTGTACTGAGAGACAAGTGAAGAAGGAATATGCCAGCTAGAAAGAAGAATGTTTGGAACCTAGAGGTAAAGTAAATTTTACGGTTTTAAATATATCCCTAGGTTTTTTCATATTCCTCCCCTCAATAAGTAGACTCCAATTCTCTTCCTTTTAAATATGGGCTGGACTTACAAACTTCTTTCTCAAGATTAAAATGCAGGGAAAATAAGATTGGTGACTTCTAAGACTAGGGAAATGTCATGCAACTTCTGCTGAGGTTCTGGTTCATACTTAGAACCTGGCCTCTGTGCTGTGAGGAAATCCAGTCTACATGCAGAGGCTATGCAGGAATGTTCTGGCCAAAGGCTTTCCATAAAGATCTAGCTGACAGCCAGTCATCACCCATCACCAAACATGTGAATGATGATGCTGTCAAACCAACTCCAGCCACAGGATCTGACTAGAACCTCATGAGAGGCTCTGAGCAGCAATCAACTAGCTTATCCTTGTCAAATCCCAGAATCGTGAGAGATGATAATAATAAATGATGGCAACTTTTATACCATTAAATTTGGGATAATTTGTTATGCAGCAGAAGGTAACTGGGACAGTAAACGAAGTGATTACATCAGGGTAGGTAAAGTGAGTTAGATGGGGAGTCAACAGCAAAAGTTAGGAATAAGGCTAACTTCCCCATATTTATTTTCCTTAAAATATAAAGAAGAAAAGAAGGTTTTTAGGTTATTGTTTATTTATCTTGCTTTTTTAAAAGTATAACTGATTATCAAAGATTTCAAATGAAAATGAACTTAAAAATCGTTATAAATAGTACAGATCATGAAGATTTTAAGTTTCTGTATTTCTCATTTGTTGATTAGGGCATATTTCCTAGCTTTGGAATATGATTTTTGTTTGGCATTTTAATAGTAAACACATCTCATAAACACATAACTTGTGTCATAACTAACTTTATTTATTTTGTTCATTAAACAATATTTGTTAGCATTTATTAAGTGCTGGATATTCTACTAGAGATATAATAGCTAATAAGATATACTCTTCACAGTCAAGGAATTTATAAGAAAATCTTATGGGAGAGACAAACAAGTAAACCAGCAATTATAGTACAGCAAATCCTACATATAGATAAAAGTACAAAATCTATGGCATCATACAGGAACATCTCATCAGCTCTTGAGAAAATGTTGAGGAGGTGTCAGGGAAGGATGTTTAGAGGGAGTCATGGCTATGCTGACGCCTCAAAGGAAGAAACTGAGTTCAACCAGTGAAGTTCTAGAGATAGTTGAGGAGGAAGGCTAACAGTGTGGGCAGGAGCCATAAAATGTGCAGAAACCTGGAAGCAAGTATACATGTAGCAAATTCTGGGAACTGAAAGTGTCTCATCATGGCCGGAGAAGAGATCACAAGGCAGAGGCTAAAGAGATACAATACAAGGGGTTATCTCTGTCAAGTTAATAATTTTGAACTTTATCCTAAGAGCGTTGGGAAGCCATTGAATGCTTTTAAGCAAGAGAGAGACATGATGAAATTTGACTGTGATATAAAAAACATATTTGAAAGAGGAAGACTAGATTCTGGCAGACCAGAACACTCTTGCAGCAATTCAGGGGACAGAAGACAAGGGTGTTAGCTCAAAGTGGTGTAGGAAGAATCACTCTATGAGGAGGGAACAGAGCTATTATTGTTCACTCCCCGCCCAGAGATCCCCAACTCTGCATGAAGGCCTTTTGGACATGGATAAAACAAATTGCTAGTTGGTAATCTAATTTCAGGAGGGACAGATCCTGGGTGTATATTTCAGAGTGCTAAAGTCTATCCAGAAACTGATACCCATGTGGCATTCTGGATCGAATGCCATAAGTGTTGTAAAAGCAGACAGGTGCTTTGGTAAACTAGCAACAGATTTCAACCACAAAAATTCTTTTTTAATGAGAAATCTCTGCCACACCAGTAACTTATACGAAAACAAAGATTGGTGTGTATGTATCTGCATGTGAAATGAATATTCATGCCTATGAGTCACTTTAACATTTTCACAATCTGACCTTGAATGAAGAGGTCAGAGCACCACTCATTAAAAAAATGATAAGGCTTTCCATATGAGCTTACATGGTATTGCAAATTGGAATTTTTTCTGCACCTTTTGAGAACGATTCCTCAAATTAGGATAGTGTATGAGGTGTTAACAATGTCCGTGTGCTTTGAATGAAATCAACACCTATAATATACAGTAACATTTTTAAAGCATTGCATATGTGTATGTTCATGTGTATGTGATGTATATGCATTAAATAATTATGTTGAAGATACATATGTATATTGGTAGGTGTGTGAATGTGGGGAATGAGCAAACTGAGCCACTCAAGAACAGAATCTGCTTTAATGAATTCCATATAAATTCAATGAGAAATTAAAGTAATTCCTTGCCAAAAGAGTGGCTGATATGCTAGGACAACTGCTTTCTTTTGCTACTACCAGAACAAATTAACGCTGCTGTAGGAAGAGACAAGGAGAAGTGGTTTGCAGTGATTCATACAATAAATAACCAATATATCTGTAGCTGTTGTCATTGAGCCAAAAATGCTTTAATTTAAATCATATATACTAATTACTGAAATTGTCAGGCAATCATTAAGAGTGAGTATTTATAGAAATTCAAAAGAGAAATTTAGTGTTGCTATAGATTTCATATTTGTATTATTTATTTCACTTTACTTTTAAATGTTTTGAAGAGACCTTAATCTAGGGTTTGAAAAGACAGATCAGGATGATGACAAACAGGTGACCTTTCTGACGGGGTTGAGTGTAAATACTCATTATAATTGGACAGTAGAAATGTAGTATTTTGCATGTTATTTATCATGTTTTAATCTTTTAGGTACAAAATACTTATCACGTTAGTCCAAACTGAAAAAAAAGCAGACAAGAACAAAAATTATGGTCTATTTACCCTGTGCCAGACATTGTCATGTTGTCCCATCAATCATCACAATTGCACTGTTAATTGGTTAAAATTCGCATCATTTTCAAAAGACTCATTGTAGACGTGTTTTAATCTAAGCCATTTTAGCCTTTTAGACTTTTTTTAGTCTAACCTTTAAGAGGTTACAACTACCTGAGTGGCTCTAGTCAGTAAGTGCTGGAGATGGGATTCAAAAAGACATCTGTCCAGTTAGATCTCACCCCTTGCTACTTACCTCCCAATTTCACTGGGTGGCCAAGGATGTCATTTTTCTAGGGTGAGATACAAATGTAAATAAATATCCAATCAAGCAGCATCTGGATTTTGTTTTTCAAACGTTACAGGATGTTTGAACTAGAAGGGAACGTGTAAATCTAGTCCAAAGGCCCTACTTTATAGAGGAAGCAAGTGAAACTCAACAGAGAAAAAGCGATTGACTCAATGTCATTCCTACTGTTCATAGTAAACTTGCAAGTAGAATTCTCATCTCTTGAGCCATGCTAGAAACCCAATCATGACATAAATCATGATTAATGAATAACTAATGGTCATGAGTTTAAAGGTGTATCTAAACCAAACATATCCTGTTTTGTCATGTTTGAATTTTTAGTTTTACTTCTCAGCAAATTATGGTCTATAAAGATTTGAATGCTTTCCTTTTGAGTTTCTTTTGCTGGGTTTTTCATTAATTCTTTTTACTGTAGTATAAAAGTCTAAAAGCAAAACAAAACAAAACAATAACAATTAAATTAAGATGCAAAAATGTTAAATTTTATGTGCCTAGTTTAAAATGACCTTAGCCTAGCATGGCTTAATGCAGTGTTTGCCAGGACTTCCCTTCTTCTCTCACAGATCAATTAAATTTCTTTACTCCACATACCCTAGGATGTATCACTCTTTTCTATTTGTTGTCATTCTCTCAGCCATGCCTGAACTATTATGATCAGGTTTTGGTTATAAAGATACAACATTTTTATTTTATTTTATTTTACTTTATTTTATTTTATTTTGATTTTTGAGACAGAGTTTTGCTCTTGTTGCCCAAGCTGGAGTGCAATGACGCTATCTCGGCTCACTGCAACCTCTGCCTTCTGGGTTCAAGTGATTCTCCTGCCTCAGCCTCCCGAGTAGCTGGGACTACAGGCGCCCGCCACGTCGCCCGGCTAGTTTTTTTTTTTTGTATTTTTAGTAGAAACGGAGGTTCACCGTGTTGGCCAGGGTGGTCTCGAACTCCTGACCTCAGGTGATCCCCTGCCTCAGCCTCCCAAATTGCTGGGATTACAGGCATGAGCCACCGCACTCGGCCCAAAGATTCCACGTTCTTTAGTCTAAGTTTCAGATACTGTTCATTCTGAGGTAGAACCTGCATTGTGTCAACTCAAAATATTCTTGACCTCTGTCTACAGAATTTCCATGAACTAATGGAATACATTAAATATACATAAAGCCTGAGTTCCCAACTCTTCCTGGTTTCCCAGAACCTTCTCAGTTTTACCATTGAAGGTCTGGGTCCAGGAAAAGCCCTCCATCTCAGTCAAGATGGGTTTAAAACAAGTGTTCAATTATATATGCCATATAATTACTAACTTGGTTTTACAAAGAACCCTACTGTTTAGACAAAGTAGAAATTATCAGCACAGTTTTGCAAAATTGTGTATATCCCAGTTCCATAATTAACTCTATAATATTAGGGACCACAGGGACTTTTTATGTTTCAGTTTAATTATCTGTTTAAAATAAAAGCCACTTGGCAAAATAAGTGACCCCTATGTCACTAATTACTCACTTACTCAAACTCTAGTAAAGGCTTACTTCTAGGAGATATATGACACGCTTCAGGTAATTATTCTGAAGCCTGCTGCCCCTAGTATTGCACCCAGCTGTCTCTTTTTGCAGTCTCCATAATTCTTTCAAGTTCCAATGCCATAATCCTTACCTGCTGGTCCCCTGGGTATCAACATACATAGCATCCATGGGACCTCGCACAAAGGACTTCCACTCCAAGCCGCAGCTTCTATCCTAAGAGGAAAGAAGCTGGGATACCTAAGTCTCCTGGCTCTGCCATTTACAAGCTGCATAGTTTGCATCTATTATGATTTCCTCTTTAGGGCTCTCTAATTTTATCTGTTGTTAGAAGGGAGATGGGGCAAAATTATCTTTCATAATGTTATAGGATTGTCCCTTCTCATATAACAAGCATGTGAAAATTAGCAGAGTGCTTACTAGATTATTCATTTGAAGCACTTGAAACAATTTCTGGAACATAGTCTGGCATTAGGAGGTTAACTATTATAATTATCTGGGAAAACCCTAAGAAGAAATAGGTTTAGAATACTTAAGTGACGTATAAAGATAACTGTGAAATATGTACAGATTATTGTTAACTCTTTTAAAATGATTATTGCATAATATACTGTATTATACTCTGTTACTATATAATATACTACCTATATATAATATACTATATATATACTATATATAATATACTACCATATAGTATACTGTATACTCCAACACTATATATTATACTGTATAATACTGCATGTATATGCTGGTTACAATGAATGATTCAGAACCTAAGAGAGTCTTCAAATTCATTTGGAAATTTTTAAAATTATTATTATACTTTAAGTTTTGGGATACATGTGCAGAACATGCAGGTTTGTTACATAGGTATGCATGTGCCATGGTGGTTTGCTATACCCATCAACCCATCATCTACATTAGGTATTTCTCCTAATGCTGACCCCAATCCCCAACCGGTCCCAGTGTGTGATGTTCCCCTCCCTGTGTCCATGTGTTCTCATTGTTCAACTCCCATTTATAAGTGAGAAGATGCTGTGTCTAGTTTTCTCTTCCTGTGTTAGTTTGCTGAGAATGATGGTTTCCAGCTTCATCCATGTCCCTGCAAAGGACATGAACTCATCCTTTTGTATGGCTGCATAGTATTCAATGGTGTATATGTATCACATTTTCTTTATCCAGTCTATCATTGATGGGCATTTGGGTTGGTTCCAAGTCTTTGCTATTGTGAACAGTGCTGCAATAAACATATGTATGCAAGTGTCTTTAGCAGCATGATTTATAATCCTTTGGGTATATACCCAGTAATGGGATTGCTGGGTCAAATGATATTTTTGGTTCTAGATCCTTAAGGAATCGCCACACTGTCTTCCACAATGGTTGAACTAATTTACACTCCCACCAACAGTGTACAAGTGTTTCTATTTCTCCACATCCTCTCCAGCATCTGTTGTTTCCTGAATTTTTAATGATCACCATTCTAACTAGAGTGAGATGGTATCTCATTTTGGTTTTCATTTGCATTTCTCCAATGACCAGTGATAATAAACTTTTTTTCATGGGTTTATTGGCAGCATAAATGTCTTGTTTTGAGAAGTGTCTGTTCATATCTTTTGCCTACTTTTTGATGGAGTTGTTTGTTTTTCTTTTCTTGTAAATTTATTTAACTTCTTTGTAGATTCTGGATATTAGCCGTTTGTCAGATGGATAGATTGCAAAAATTTTCTTCCATTCTGTAGGCTGCCTGTTCACTCTGATGATAGTTTCTTTTGCTGTGCAGAAGCTCTTTAGTTTAATTTGATTCAATTTGTCAATTTTGGCTTTCATTGACATTGCTTTTGGTGTTTTAGTCATGAAGTCTTTGCCCACGCCTATGTCCTGCATGGTATTGCCTAGGTTTTCTTCTAGGGTTTTTACGGTTTTAGGTCTTACATTTAAGTCTTTAATCCATCTTGAGTTAATTTTTGTATAAGGTGTAAGGAAGTATTCCAGTTTCAGTTTTCTGCATATGGCTAGTCAGTTTTCCCAACACCATTTATTAAATAAGTAATCCTTTTCCCATTGCTTGATTTTGTCAGGCTTGTCAAAGATCAGATGGTTGTAGATGTGTGGTGTTATTTCTGAGGCCTCTGTTCTGTTCCATTGGCCTATATATCTGTTTTGGTACTAGTACCATGCTATTTTAGTTACTGTAGTCTTGTAGAATAGTTTGAAGTCAGGTAGTGTGATGCCTCCAGCTTTGTTCTTTTTGCTTAGGATTGTCTTGGCTATATGGGCTCTTTTTTTGGTTGTTGTTCCATATGAAGTTTCAATTAGTTCTTTCTAATTCTTTGAAGAAAGTCAGTGGTAGCTTGATGGGGGTAGCATTGAAGCTATAAATTACTTGGGGCAGTATGGTCTACTTTTTGTGTATTTATGGGAGTTCCGTAGATTATAACCTTGTGTAGATTTATTATTGTTTTGTCTGTTACGTGTATGGTTTATCATGAGGTAAATTGTGACATTCCATGAATTGGGCTAAAATTGGAGAGGTCATGGATGTTTGTCTGCTTTGTGTTGCTATCAAGAAATAGCTGCGGCTGGGTAATTTATAAAGAAAAGAGGTTTATTTGGCTTACAGTTCTGTAGGCTGTGTAGGCAGCATAATGCCAACATCCGCTAGGTATTTAGTGATGCCTCAGGAAGTTTTTAATCAGGCAGAAGGGAGCAAGAGATATGACAAGAGAGGGAGCAAGAAAGAGTAGGAGGAGCTAGGGTGTTTTTAACAATCAGATCTTGCATTAACTAATAGAGGGGAAAACTCAGTAATTATCTGGAGTAGGTCACCAAGCTACTCATGAGGGATTCATCCCCGTGACCCAAACACCTTCCACTAGGCCCCATCTCCAACATTGTGGGTCACATTTCAACATGAGATATGGAGGGGATAAATATCCAAACTATATTATCATGATTCTCCTTCTTATT
>NW_012120310.1:702005-710157 GCF_000951035.1 Colobus angolensis palliatus | reverse complement strand
ATTCTCCTTCTTATTCTTTTATTTTGGGTCAATTGCCATCCGTTGGCTGAACTTGATTCACAGATAATTGAATTAAGAGCAAATCAGCATAAAAGTGAGTTAAATGTCATGCATAAAACAGATTAATTCATAACTAATGAAATAGTTAAATAAAAAGAAAAGTAAAATAATGAACTTAGGAATTACATAGATTATTTTGACGTAATGACTGGGATACTACTGGTATCAGAATGCTGGTTTTGTTAGGTGCAACGAGAAAATCACTTCAAAATTTTCATATGAAAGCCAGATGAAAATGAATGAATATAATAACATATGGACGGAAATAATTAGCAAATATTGGATCCAATTTGAACTGTACTTTCCTTCTTGATTTCAAAATGTTTTCAATTAACTGATGAGCTCATACAATAAATCAACATAGATAGAAGTATACAAGAGTATATCATACAAAAAATTTTTGTTCTAGAGAGAGCTGATACCCTCAGTATAATCAGAGTTCTGCTCCACAGGGAACTTACCTCCCCCACTCACCCACACACTTCACCAAAGTCTGGTGTTTTTAATATTTTTTAAGTCTATATTTTAGCCAGAAGGATTTATATTAAGCATAAGACATCAAGTTGTAGAGAGATGAAGAATGAAGGTCATGACCTTTCTATTTTGTCTTTCTATTACTCTCAGCCTAAAACTGGCTCCTGGGGTAATACCTATTTCTGTAAGAAATTCCTTTCACTGATCTCTTCTTTGTGGCCCTTATAATAGTCTGTATTCAAGAGCATGTAAGCATCTAATGTACATGCACAGAAACTTCTTCAAGGGAGAGGAACCTGGCTCCCAAGGCCTGTAGGCTGCCTGCCACTTGACACCAGGAATTCCGAAGTGCTCGAACTCAGAAGAAATTATTCTCTTCTCCTGTATCCTGATTAAAAAAGGGCAATTCATAACATTTTAAGAGGCTTTAGACTCTAGATGCTAGGCTGTTTCCCTTTTCTCTTTACAGGTGGTTTATAGAGTATGATTTTACAGTTTTTATTGTGTTTTTTATGTATTTTAAATAAAACTGTTAAGTAAATGGAATCTGTTGCTGGCAGTAAATTAAACATGTTAATTATTTGATATGCCTCTTTAATAAGCATGTATGTATTTATGTATGTATTTATTTATTTATTCTTTTTGCAAGGCTCACTTTAGTTTTCTTCTTCTTCTTCCACCCACCTTTGAAATGTCTGTGTAGCTCAGCCCAGTCACTACTCATTAAAAACTCTGCCAATGTCTATATAATCTTTAAGGTCAAAATAATCTTTAAGGTTTAATGTTTATGTTTAAAATTGCTTGGCACAAATCCTCCTAATTCTTCTTGAATATCATATTACAATTATGCATATGTAAACTGCAGCAATTGCACAGGTGTGTTATGTGATAAATGAACTATGTTAGCTTGACTTTCATAATTACATTTTGACCTCATTTTGTCTTCTGCCATCTCTCTGTGAGCCTTTGATTTCTCTGTTGAATAGTATAAAATCTTCTGTGATTTGAAATTATTTCATTTGACGTTAGAGGAGGTTTTCAATCTCTCTCAGGTGCGGTTTTATGAGCAAGTCAAATGTTTGCTCTCTGTTCTGTAACTACAACCTGTGAAACATTTGTACTAGATTTAGCATCGTAATAAATCACTAAATTAACCTATTTCATGAATATAAAATGAAATAATTTAGTGAGAAAGAAATTGCTTAATAAGGTTTATTAAGTATTATCTCACAATCCAAAGCATATTATCTGAGTTTAGATAATTTATAAAGAAATTAAGATGTAAATAACAAGATGGTTATGCAATTTGTCCAATATTTTCGATAGAACATGACCATCACCTTATTTCATATTAACTCATTTGATTTTCATGGCTTTTTAAAATAGGAATGGCTGATATTTTTGTCTTCATTTTGCCAACAGGGACTCTGAGTCACAGAGGTTATGTCATTTGCCTGAGGTTTCTGCAGCTAGAAAGCACAATAACTCAGAAAAGAAGATATTCAATCACAGCTAAGCATCCACTTCTGTAAAACCCAATAAAAAAGGGTGCTCTGAATAAACTATGTGCTTATTTTTTTTTTCAGTCCCATCTAGATTTAAACCTCTGTAGTGATTGCAGACCCCTTTTTTTGCACTGTTTGACAGATGGGCATAGGGAAACGTTAAGTTTCAAAGAACATTCGTTCGGAATGTCTTTTATGCATTTCCCTAGAAAGAGGCTTCCACCATGGTTTGTATAGTTTATATTTTCTTCTCTCTACTCTCTTTCCTCCCTTCTCTCCCTCATTTATTCGCTATTTACAAAATCTTATTCGGTCACTATTTACAAAATCTTATTAGGCAGCCAATTTATTTGAAGTATGAACCTAGGAGTTAGGAATGCCAAGTTGAACAAAAAGATTTTTTTTTTTTTTTCGAGACAGAGCCTCACCCTGCCACCCAGGCTGGAGTGCAGTGATGCGATCTCGGCCCACTGCAACCTTCGCCTCCTGGGTTCAAGTGATTCCCCTGCCTCAGCCTCCCCAGTGACTGTGATTACAGGCGCCTGCCACCACACCAGGCTAATTTTTGTATTTTTAGTAGAGACGGGGTTTCATCATGTTGGCCAGGCTGGTCTCAAACTCCTGACCTCGGGATCCACCCTTCTCGGCCTCCCAAAGTGCTGGGATTACAGGTATGAGCCACCGTGCCTGGCCTCAAAAAAAAAAAAAAAAAAAACAAACTTGATATTAAGGAACATACATTTTAATTGAAAAGATAAATAATTAAATTAACTCCTACAATAGAGTGTGCAAAGAAAACAGAAGTTGGAGGTTGGGTAGGTAGAGAAGGGTGATCTAAATCAAATGGGTGTGTAAGTGTGGATATTGTGGGCATCTCCTATTTTATGTTTTTCTTAGATGAATATATTTAAAATGAATTACATCTATGGGCAGCACATCTCATTGTACTTTATAGATTTTAATTCACAGTAATGGCACATATCTGGGTAAAGACCAAATTTAGATTAAGTGAAAAATCTCTACCCCACGCTTTTTTTTCCATTTAAATTAAGGTTAAAAAATAGATTTTTTTTTCTTCTTGCCACTAGTATGACATCAGAAAGCTATTCTCATAAGACTCACATTCATATTAACCTTAAAGATTTTGTGCCCTTGAAGAATTACAGGCTATATTATTTACCAGGAAACACTCCAAACCAATTTCCATCTTGACAGTGATGATGCTACCTATTGTATCCAGAAAATGTGATATATAACAGTTCCAAGTAGTTATTTTATGGGCTGCCTTTATACAATAATTCTGAAGGGAAAGCTTTGAAGTAACATGCCACAAGAACAAGTATGGATTGGAAATGAAATATAGACCCTCAATTAAGAGAAATCTGCTGTATATTGCGGCCAGTAACTCTTCTGATATGTTTGCCTGGTATCTTATGCACAATAATACACTGGGGTTGGTGGATTCGAGGTTAAAGTTTATGTTTACTATCTAAAGGCATATGTCAGACTATTAATGAAACTGTTATTTTATTGCATAATTTTCAACACAAAAATTACTGTAAACTTTATGTGAAATCTTTATAAAGGTAACAACAATGAAATAAAACCTTCATAAGTATTGAGGTCAAAACAGATACACTTGATTGTTTTGTTTTCAATAGTATCTCCTGTAAAATAATTGATAAAAATTGGATTTCTCCCAGTATACCGCTGAGAAAATAAAAATATACTAATACAATGTTCATTTTCCATTTTATTCATTTATTTATTTTTATCCCAAATGAAATTTTATGAACGACAGGTATCAAAATTAATATTAAGTGATGTCCCTGACTGCAAATTTTGTTTTCTGATCACTTAAATTCAAAGGAGAAAATGTACATGGAATATATGTTAAATATTGATTTTTAAGCATTATGTTAATACTAATTTCTAATCTGATGTCGATCAGTAGGAGCTCCACATGCAGTGTGGCTTTCATATTTCTATGAACGAACCACATTTAATTTAAGGAAACAAGGAAAACTTAAAGTAGTTCAGCATTTCTCTTTTCCTTGAGACAAGAACAAATAATGCAAGTAAATTTAGCCACAGTTTTAATCAGATTTAGTCTAGAGACAGAGGACTTTCCCCTGAATGTAATTTAGAAGGATATTTGATTTGAAATATAGGCTAAAAATATTAGATGCTATGTTAAGTACTTTTTATTAGCTGTAAGCATTTTATATACATCTATGAATAAAGAAATCAAGTCATTACAGGCAATTAAAAGCTTCTCTAGATTTATACCCCTAGTGGGTAACAAAGAAAAAATGTAAGCCCTATACTTGAGTTTCTAAGGTGAGTGATCTTTCTAGTCTTTTACACTTCCTTTCACCTCTGGTCTATTACTGACCTGGTCAGAAAACACTACTTCATGCAAAATGTTGGCATCAATATACACATCCCATATTGCCTTGTGTATATAGAACAAATTATCCATGGGCCATCATTTGCACTAATAAGGTCAGTGAAAACAATGCCTTTTGAATATTGAGCCAGTTTTATACCACATACCAATCTTATGGCAAGTCTGAAGAAATTGTTTTTAAATTTATTTTACATTCTTATTCAAAAGCGTTTTCAAATCAAACATCCTTCAGACGTCCTTTAACTATTTTGCTGGGGCTTAGGAAAAATGCAGAGCAATACACTTTCAGGTGTACACTGTACAGTATAATTTGCATACAAATGCATTTTTACTGAAAAAGATCAGGCCAGAGTTTTAAATATGTTTCTACATTGAACTTTTAGGTATCTTGTAAAGTTAAATATAATATAAAATTTGAAATTCTCTCTAGTTCTGCCTACTCCATATGAAATAAGTTTGTGTTTTGCAGGGTGTGGAGACTAGTTTCATTGAAGCTGCTGCAGAAATAGTCACAGACATTAAACAACATTAACGAATCAGATCATTTAATATCTTTTTGTGCTTATGCTTAATGAAGGACTTTCATATCAAATATTAATTTCTAATGGATATTTATAGTTGGAAGTCTTGACAGAATAAAGGGATTGGGAGACTTTTCCCCAATGTCACAGAAAACATTCGTTATAAAACCTAAGTCCAGTTACAGAATTTAAACATGTCAGTATAGCTTACTATATCAATGCTTAAAAATGATGTAAAAGGTAAGCAGATAATAATATTATCCAGGCACCCAATAAGACAAAATGCATATAGAGCACTCTCTAAAGTATTAGAGAAGCCAGACAACCAAAGGGAAATACAAGAGCTAAAGACAGCTTATTCAGATAAGATTATTTCAGGGTCAATGAAGCTGGTAAGGTATGAAAAGATAATTGAAAAAGATTTCTGTTAATTCACATTTTTAAAAATAATGACAACAAAAATTGTGTATGTTGTTTCTTGATTAGCATGTGTTTAAGTAAATAGGCTAACTGCAGATTTAAAAGATAAAAATAGATAGATTAGATATCAATTATATAAAGGACTCGGGGAAGTGGTATTTGGGGAAGACATGTTGAAAATTCATTGCATATTTATATATAACACCTAAAATTCATTTATTCAGAAAATCTTTCTCAAGGATGTGTTATACGGCAGGCACTGCTCTAGGCACTAGGGATACAATAGTGTGGAAACACAGCCATAGGTTCTACCCTCAGAATTTCTATGATGACTGACCTCCTGGAACATTTAAAGGATTTGCAGAAATAATTATGTGGAATCAAGTGTCTTTACATGATAAATTGATAAGGGATCAAGTGACTAAAATTTTAACTATAAAAAGGGAAAATGATCATTGTGATATAAAATTGATGACATTTATTTGTGACCCCATAAAATAAGTATCACCTGATTTTTGATTTAGCACTACTGTGGACCAAATGTTTATAACATCTAGGAGTATTGTTTTGTAGAAAAAGTGTGTAAATATATAACTTAATTACTACATAATGAGGAAATTCCTATGGGCAAAACGTTACCGGGATTATGTATTCTGATACATGAGTACAGGAATCTGCCTGCTTGGGCCATCTGCCTACACCATGTGGTCCACAGTACTGCCTTTAAAGAGTTATATGTGCAGGGGACATAAGACAATATCTGAAGTCTGCACAAAGCCAGAACCTCTGAAATGAGACACATGGAATGAAACAGGGATCTAGATAAATAGCCCTACCACACAGAAGGAATTTTTTAAACAACTATTAGTAATATCAATAACATTTTTTTGAAAAAAAATGCATCTACAGTCAATTGCTGTGGACATTGATTTCAGGTGAAAGGGAAGATCTCCCCCGAGAATTCAGCACATGATTGGTGCTCATGTGGGTTTGAGGTTAATATTCATATTCTCTGTATGGCTTGAATAATATCAAGTCAATCTTTAAGAGGTTGAACGTGTTGGGAGTGCTTCTGAGAAAATCTTAGGCAAATTATCCTCTTGAAGAAAATACCTCAAATAAGTACCAAAAATATAAACAAGAAAACAAGCCAACATGAGTAACAATACTTCAAAATTAGTTTGGAATAATTGGATAGATATTATAAAGTATATCTAGTTAGTATATTTAAAGAAATAAAAGAGGACAAAGTGAAGTTATGCCTGAACATAACAAATTTGTTATGCCTGAATGTAACAAATATTAAGGCAGACAAAAAGAGAACTGTGTAGAAATTTGTTTTCTGAAAATGAAAAATACAATAATTGAAGTTAGAAACTCGAATTAACTGAATAACTGAGATAATTCACACTTGAATGAATAATAGTAAACTGAGAGACAGAACTAAATAATTAACAAAGATTGTATCACAAAGAAAAACAGATGAAAAATAATAAAGAGAAATTAAGAATTGGGGAAATTAGAATGAACAGGTCAAGCATTAATCTACTAAAACCTCCTGAAAACCATGAGAGGAAGGGATTATTGAAATGAAGTACTCAGCAATACGTGAACGAATAACAGAATTTTCAAGAACTGAAGAACATATGATTGTTCTCCAAAGCTCAACATATTCCAAAACAAAGTAAATTACTAGAAATTTATACTCAGAAAGGAATAGAATATACTTTCATGGTCTGACAAAAAATAACTTGAATCACATGCTTAGAAACATTTTTTAAAATGAGTGAAATAAAGTGATAAAGCATGTGTGTGTGTGTGTGTTTTGTCTCACAGAAGTTGAGAGAGTTTATAATCAATAGATCCTTGCTAAAGGATCGTCCAAGAACTTCAGGAAGAGAAAAAAATTTCCCCAGAAGGACAGTGTGAGATTTTTTAAAAAAGGAACATATAAATCTGCACAAACATTGACTTTATGAAACAATAACATCATGACCCATTGTTAAAACAAAATAGGATGAAAGTAAAACACTGGAAAAAATATAATTTGGGAAATGACACAAAAAAGCCATTTGTTTTTCAATGGTGTAGTAAAGACATCGTAAAGTCTGTTCAATTATGTGCTGTACTAAATTTCAAGTATGGCCATGAAAGTATTAGAAAGTGTTTATTTAAGGTTAGCAGAGGAGGAACAATTAAACAGGGAAAAAATCAACAAAAGGGGAATATATACAAATATGCCATTAATTTACTAAATGCAAATGGATTATACCCCTCCCTTAAAAACAAATATGTTCAGAATCTATCTATAAAACTCTAGTCTTAATCTATTTACAAAAGACACAGATGAAATATAAATAGTAGAAGTTTTGAAAGCGTAAGAAAAAATAACATTAGACAAAAACCAAACAATTAAAACTGTGACTACTAAATTAATATAAAAATGTACATTAAGTAAAAAACATTTTTGAAAATATGGATACAAACTTCAACTCAACAGAGAGACATACACATTGCAGATTCCTTGCCCTTAATGTGTAGAGGGGTGTGTGTGTGTGTGTGTGTGTGTGTGTGTATCACTTGACAGAACTTCAAGGAAAACTTAGAGAAAGATTGTAATACACTTCTCCCATTAGTTGATATTTTAAGAAAGTGGATTGGGAGGACGAGGCAGAAGGATCACGAGGTCAGGAGATTGAGACCATCCTGGCTAACATGGTGAAACCCCGTCTCTACTAAAAAAATACAAAAAACTAGCCGGG